>NC_056747.1:452930823-452935823 GCF_019279795.1 Protopterus annectens | reverse complement strand
TACCACTTAGTAGTGATCTTAGTGGAAATGGCTCACCAAATAATAGAACAGAGGGTTCCTCTGTCAGAGCCAATGACATGCTAGGCAGCACAACAAGAGACCGGAACCAGAGATAGGATGGCGATCTCACCAATGTAAAAGGTGCTGTAAGTCTACAGCCAGAGTAATGTTCTCAGTAACAGAGACAGTACAGAAAAAGAAATGCTACTCTACTACAAGAAATATAGAAATGAGGCTGCTTGGAGGACTAAATAATTGTATTTATTTATTTTTTCTTTGTTTACCAGGTTCGACCCACTAGTCTAGTAGCCACTTTTCAGGGGAGACTCAAGATGGTGTTGTACCAATAGAGGAAATTTGTCCAGGGTATCAGGAAACTTTTCAAATTCTTTTTAATAGGTGCTATGCAGTCTTTTATATCCACCTGAACTACCACCAACTTAAGCAGATGGAGTCTCAGTTTAATGTCTCATGCAAAGGAATGCACATTCAAGAGAGCAACTCTGCTCCCTTATGCTACACTGGACAGTCAGCTATCGCTCTACCTGGCGCCAGAATAGAATCCACATCCTTTTTCACCAAAGGTGAGTGTGCTACCCGTTGTGCCACTGACTACATGGAATGTCAGATGAAGAAAGGCTAGCAGCTCAGGACTATAGACACTAGAAATAAGGAAAAAAGGGGAATATGATATGAATTCATTGTTTAATAAAACGGGCTTTCGAGGAAAAAGGCTGTAAGTTTAAGAAAAGAGGTGAGAGTATTTGACATCATTTGCATAAAAAAACAACAGTTATCCCATCTGGCAATGGTGATGCATCTTTTTATGAACAGAGTGGCAAAAGGATTGATTCAACTATCTGAATGGGCTCTACACAGTGAAACCACTGATGCTTTTTAAACAGGCTTGGAACAAGTAGGAGGGAAATAACACAGAGTAGTGCAGCTGGTTTGTGCTTGTAGCAAAAATAGGCAAAATGGGACGACAACAATGCATCTTCCTACCATTAAGTGCTATGCATGTACATTAAAATACAATAAGTAAATATTGACATAATGCAAATAAACATGAAAATTGAGACTAAGATGGCCGCTGTTCTGTGAGCACTGGTAGTACATAGCTCTCTGAACTACACTGGATTTAAACAAACCCTGAAGACAAACCAGCTTCAAATTCGTATAAATAACTCAATATCAATTCCAAACAACACTCTGCAACTAAAAGACAAAGGAAAAGTGACAGATTTATTTCTGAAACAACAGGATTAACTATGATTTATGAGAGACAGTTTAAGCAATGTGGTGCTAAGGCCCTAGAACTGAATGTTAGATCTGGATAAAACTACAAACTGCAGGATGTTGAAAGAAGACAAAAATATGGAAACTACCATAACCAAGACAAAATTCTCAGATTTAACTTCACCAGAAAAAGACTTAACTACTAGGCAAAAGATAACTAAACAAACAGACAATTCTTAAACTGTAAACAAAAACAAGTCAGACCAGCCAGCTAACCTGGAAGATATAAAAACTGCCCTTCTACCTATTCAACAAGCAAATAAACATGAAAAAAGCACAAACTGTCATAACAGAAGGAGGTCTTAACCATTGCACCCATCTGTATGCAGATGATTAAAACCATTCATTAAGTAGTTAAGAAATGGGCATATATATGTGGCAGCCTAATCATGCAGTATCAAGCAAAATAATGCTAAGTCAGTGCAAATTCCTTATTACAGATTTTATACAACCTCATCTGATATGCAACCACATATTATTACAGTTTTCACCATGAATCATACGATTGTTTCCACCCTCCACTTTCATGCAGTTAATTCTGCTCCAGTGAAATCTACACTTCTGAATATATTCTGCTTCATCCAATTAAGCATGCAGTCAAGTTCCCTTTTAGTCATGTTCCATTAATTCTGATTCATTGCTTTCTCTTTCCACCAACTGTCCTGCTCCCAGTTTTACTGTCACCAAAGAATGTTTCATTTTCCACCAAAGAATTTTAAATGAAGAATGTTGTATCACATTTATGTTTATCTTACTTTTTAATAATGTAAAATATAAGCAATGCATAAGTGCCCATTCTGAAACCAAGATAAAATAACAGGAGTGTGCCTAGCAAAGATGTTACTGAGTAATTAATGACACTAGTGAGTAGCGTTGTCGACTCACAGCAAAACGTTGTCCGTTCGATTCTCAGCTAAAGCGTCTTCTGTGTGGAGACATGCGTGAAGGGGCATACCTTTGTTGAAGGTTGTGCATCAGAGCTAGTAACTTGGCATGTAAAAATCTTCTACCAATCATTAGCGGACCGGAGTTCCGCTGTGGCGACCCCTAACCGGGAAAAAGCCGAAAGACACAAAGTGAGCTCAGATATTCTTGTAGCACATGTACCATGTTCTGTCTCTCTCTCTCTCTCTCTCTTGCTCATCTAAACATACAGACACACAGACACACACACACACACACACACACACACACACACACACACACACACACACACACACACACACACACACAATCTGCACATTCATCTTATTATCTAATTTTCATTTCTTAATGATCAGGTATTTCATTTATGTGAGGGTGTGAATGTGTACAATGTAGTTATAGGTTCTTAGGTAAGTACTAGGCTAGCTGCCCTTGTGGGCTGTTTTAAGTCTAGTCAATGTCCATTTTTTTGCTCAAAATAACATCCCATTTAGTTATAGATTGGCCTTACCTATCCCAAGGATGATAATTATGCATTACCCATAATGAGAATAATTGGGATCATACAAGAGACAATTTGAGAGGACCCATACATGGAATAAATCACTTAGGAGCTGCGTCTGTCCACTAGTAGTAGATGGGCAGTCCTGGGGTAAATTTTCTGTTTCCCATTTAAATATCTAAGTTGTGCTTGGAAATGGACAGGGATGAACTTTGTTTTATGTGGATGGGGAGTCTGCTTCACAGCAGAGGTATCCTCTGCATGATATACCTGTCCCCTTAAACTGTTCTGTTGATGTTGCAGAAGAGATTTAGATCCCTAGACTGAGCATTTCAGATATCATTTGACTTGCTGGTGTGCAGTAAATCAATCAGTAATGGGTCAGAGGATACCTTGTAAGACAGACACAGGTCAACGCATAGCAGTCCATAGGATGCTGAGTATAGTGACAAGGCTTTGAGTCGGTCCATATAAGACATGTTGTTTAGGCCTTGTATCCTTTTACTAAAGTATCTGTGTGGCCATTCCAGTAGCTGCATGTCTCTGGAAAGAAACTTATCAAAGTGGGTGGTATATTCAATGACTGGCCTAATGAGGGGAGAGTAAAGGGAACAATGACATCCCTAGGTCTTGACACAATCCCTTTGTTTATAAGCTGTGCAATATAGAAGGACATTCTTACAATAGCCATATATTGATCAAAAGTTAGGTTACTATCCACATAGGTTCTTACATCCTGAACAACTGGGTCAACTCAGTTAAATCTTAGTTAGTTAAAGATAGTTACTTTTAGAGGCCATGAAATTAAGATGGAGAACATATAAGGTATTCTAAAAGGTGGCAGCTATAGGCACTACTTGCATTTATTAGTATACTGGACTATTAAATGTTTTAATCCATTTTTTTGTATAGAGCAAATACACCATAAGCACAACCACTCCTCATCATAGTGTGTGTTTCCTCTCTACAATATGATTCCTGCCCTGTCATAGCTAAGCATATGTTAGCCGTTTTGTACTTCATTTGGAATTTCGGTTCTATTCAGTTTCTTCAGTGTGAATTGTGTTAGGCCTGTATGAAATCTGATTAAATGCATTTAAAATGTGTCTCCCTGGCTCTTGCATCATATAGTTCATTGCATTTTAGATGTTTAACCCAGGAAAATAAATATCCAATTGCTTGAAGCTCTGCTATCTTCCACCCCAGAGGGACCATATACCTATCAAGTCTTTGCCATTGTAGGCTTATTGTGAAAAATTATGATACATGTTTTCTCAGATGAGCGAGGAGCTGAGATTGGAATAATATCAAATGTGATACCATGGCTGACTGAGGAAATACAGGTGAGAAAAGCACCTACAGGAGGATGTAAAGCTAACAAAATCTCAGTCATTAAAATGTCAAATTAATTTCAGCACTTTTTGCTGCTGAAAACAATGGTCCATTACAGGGTCAGTAGCAGATGGCTAAGAATAAAAACATGAGCCACAGGAAAACACTGACATAAAGACTGTAGATTCTGAAGGTAAGCAGTAAGTTACAATGTTGCCATTTTTAATCTGTGGAAAATAAATCCTGCAAGAGAGCGTAGATTATTATATATTCATGTTCTGGAGGCACATAGTAGATTGTGGGAGAAACAGGGATAACTCAGGTTATAGGGCATTCAGTATGGCTATTCTTAAACTCTAGAATTTTGTTCATGTTGCATATTTTATGATTTACAAATGTTCACCTATCTTCTGTCCATGAACTATACATTATAAAGCATCCAGTTTCTTATCTATACTTCTATACATTTTTTTTTAAGTTTCCAAGCCAACAATGCACCCAGGTCTAATTGTCCACATTATTTTGAATATATCTTAAAAGCATAACCATTAACTTAGTATTTGTCTCCTTTTAACATTTTTTCTCTTTTTGATAAATGTTTATTTCTTCTAGTAATTTACATTATCACTGGTTTTGCACTGTTTGTAGTCTAGATTTTTTACATTGATGTTAATGACAAGCTTTTTTATAATATTTTTTAACAGCTTTTATAACAATGTTTTATAGTTACTCCCCCAGATTCACTAATCTGCCATGCAGGACTAAACTAGTCCTGTACATAAGCAGCAGTGTAAGAGGAGGACAGCAGCACGCCATGCATAATAATGAAGGCGCACCACCGGAGCTCCAAATCCTACACTGAGCATGGAAAAGTACAGGGGGCATGTCTGAGAGTAGAGCACTCAGAATAAACATGCCCCTACAAAGCAGAACAGAAGAAAGT
>NC_056747.1:452793323-452928323 GCF_019279795.1 Protopterus annectens | reverse complement strand
GTTTCCTGCCATTACACCGATGTCGAACAGCAGGCCACACATGTTCCCAGTTTACAAGGTAGGGGAAGCCTGATGATCCATGGGGCAGACAACATACGTGATGGGTCCCGAGAAGTGGGGAGTGGGTTCAGTGTACAAGTGTGGCCAGACCCGACCCGCACCCGGAGTAAGGAAGAATGCCGAAGAGGATGTGTGGATTGGGAACTATAGGTATGAAATTATGGGCCTAGCTGAGCAGGTGTTGGCTGCATTGGGTCTATGTGGACCGCCCCAGGGATGTAAGCAATAGTGTGCATTGGGAAGGGCCGCCATCCAACGGATAGCCACTCCCACTATGAGTCCCACTGCAGCACAGTCTATTGTACATGGCAAAGAAAGGAATAACCAGATGTAGAAGTACAACTGTAGATGTGTGTGTGTGTGTGTGTGTGTGTGTGTGTGTGTGTGTGTGTGTGTGTGTGTGTGTGTGTGTGTGTGTGTATATATATACCCATACCTACATGGAGTGAAACCTCCCCCACTCTGTAGTACAAATGTGTACATACAGAGACAGAATATAATTAAACACCCACATATAGATATATACATATGCAGACACCCATACATCCATATGCCGTTAGACATATAGATATATATATATATATATATATATATATATATATATATATATATATATATATATATATATATATATATATATATATATATATATATATACGTGTGTGTGTGTGTATATAGGCATACAAATACAGATATATACATATATATGTATATAGATATGTAGAAATATATATGTATATATGTGTGTAAACATACACATATATATAGCTAGGATATTAATTGAATTATTTATTTAAATCACATCTGGTAACCGGTTAAGTCTGGCTGAGCTTCTGGCTCATTTACAGCAGAGACCCAGGGAGAAAAGCTCCTCAGGACTAGAAAACAGTTTGTTAAATAGTAGTATACAGCATATATATATATATATATATATATATATATATATATATATATATATATATATATCTATCTATATATATGTACATATATATCTGGATCTATATATATATATAGATATGATACACCAGTTATGGATTGCATATGTTCACAGGCCATACCAGTAGGGGTGGGGGTCCAATCAACAAACATGTAACACGTAGCATCAACCCCCCTCCCACCAAGACAGGTGAAACATACAAGCACATGATACAAGTAAACACACCACCGCTTCCCATACCACAGGCAGGATACTACCAGTGGGAGAGACATGCCACATCTAATCTTGAAACAAAGACATCAATGTCCCTTGTGGGACACCCCAAAAACTAATGATAATCGGAGTCAGTCCCTGTACATGGACCAGTAGGTTATGCAAGCCTGATGACCCATGGGTCGAGACAATGTACGACATGGGTCCCGACACACTGAGAGTAGGCAGTGTGTAGTGGTGTGGTTAGACCCCCACCTGCACCCCAGTAAGGATGAGTGCTGTAGAAGAGGGCCAGGCGGGGGACCTATGGGTATGCAATTATGGACCTAGGCGTGCAGGTGTTGGCTGGCGCAGTTGTATTCAGACCATCCCGGGGATGTCAGTAATATTGCAAATTAGGCAGAATTTACACCCATACCTCTCAACCTCTAGAAGCTAAACCACTGGACAGAACCTAAACTGTTGGGGTGAACAAATAGGGACAGAAAGCACATATGCCACTTACAACCTTAGAAAGCTGATAGAATAATAGGTTATGCATTAGCATGACTCGTCTGAAGGATGTGGAGTCTTAAACCCAATTACTTGTTTGCATTTAATGGTATCAGTTCCCAGGTATTTGCCAGACAGGTGCAGATTGTAAGAGGAACACACCAATATTATGAAGCAAACTCTGGACAGGCTGTGGATTCTGTACAATCGACAGGCATGCTTACACCTTTCGGGCAGCCATTCCTGATATGGTTCCACCGCAGCACAGTCCAGTGTACATGGCAAAGTACGGTATAACCATATGTGTGGTTGCATTACCCACTACACAACACCTACGAACACATGGTCGCAACACCCCACTGTAGGCATATAAGTCGATGTAATAGGCATCACAAGGTATTATTGAAGTCCTCACCCCCACCCAGGGGTGTGAGTGTACAATGCAAACACCAAATGCAGTGCATATGCACAGCTGTTGTCGTAGACAACATGGCCAGCTGTGGACCTTCCCTGCAGCCATCCTGCACATCCCTGGATAATCCCCCTGCTAACACCCCCCCCCCTTTGTGCCCCATGCACACCACATACCTATCAGCCCCTGTTCCATTCCTCTTAATGTCTATGGGTACACATAGGTGACACCCTCTTCCCCCACTATATCGCTAGTATCTGGAACCCCAAGCCACGTGTAGTATCACAGCTGTCCCACAGGACACATGTAGCTAACACATGAAGGAACACCACAGGCACACCAGGAGCAGCACAGGCTCACCAGCTTGCGAAACCCTCCCCCCCACCTCACACTTTATACCACTACATCAACTAGTGATACCGACACCTCTTGTCCTGCCGCGCATACAAATCCCAACATCCGACATACCTTCCCTATTGCTCCCCATCCAATTATACCTACAGGCCACTATACAGTTACAATGTCACCCCCCACTACCTACCTACCTACTCCTTAGCTATTCGCCTCTACTGTACCACACAGGTATGGAATAACTACACCTACCCCGAATACCTGCATGTAACCTATCCTGACCTGTGAAACAGGAATCCAACCTCACCTTAAACTGACCTTTGTCAACAGTCATACCTGACATGTAAACCTGACCTAAGCATGGATAATACCGACAGTTTAATGTAAACTAAGCATGTTTAATGGCGGACATAGCTATGTTATGTCTGTTACCCTCTATGAATGTGATCACCCCAGTATTAATTGGGATGCGTAGCTGGGTCAATGTGGAGCTCTACACCCTGGGCCACCGCTGACAGTGGATAAGCAAATAGTCCGAGTGTCCCAGTTGACAGATGTAAACAAAATGCATGATGTTGCATGTGTGTATGCTGGAGCAAGCGGGTGTAAGCCTGTTTGGCCGCTGGTATGTGAGTACCACACTGGTGAAGCAATGTAGAGGCTAACTGAGGGCAAGACGCTGCAACCAGAGGTCGGTAATACTGTGCTACGTGCAAACAAGTGCATACCCGCCTACAAATGTTCTACAGTGCCTCAGTCACTCTGTAGCTAACAGCTGTTGTTGTGGCCATTAACAAAATAATCTGCACTGCCAGGTTGCAAACCCCCGACCCTGCACACTGTAGTAGACATGAGTTCCACTAAGCCATGGCGGATACACATTCAGCTGCTGTGATCACTAACACATCATCCAGCACAGGCATCTAACAGTATAGGAAATGTATATGTGTGTAGATTAATACCAGAACACGTGTCCACTGCTCAACCACAGTATTATGAGCAGTCTATGTACAGCACAGAACAGTGCCTTTCCAATCAAACTGTGAGAACAGTAGTCCTGCATAATATCGAAGGGAATAATGATATACGGTGCACACTGTGGGGGCTTGTGAGCATGCTTCATGCACAGTATGTCATACCTGGGGCGTTGGTACTGTGGAACCGGGAGATGAGGCTAGCCAAGTGTGTGAGCAAACTGCTGCTAAACAATACCCTGGCAGGATGCTACCAGTGGGAGAAACACTGTAGACCAGCTAGGTCTACTCTTGACACAACAACAGGTCCATCCCTGGTGGGATGAACCAACAGTTGTGGGTCACATCGATGTCATCACCAGTTTTGGAGGAGGATCAGGTGAAGACTGGTACATACGTGGACTACACGGATGAGGAGCCTGCAGATGTTTGGGTGGGGACAGTATACTGGAGGTGTACCGAGACGTGCAGAGAGGGAAATGTGTGGAGGTGTAGTATGGCAGGGCCAGCAACCGGGGAATGGATGGATGCTGTGTACATGGAGCTTGGGGGCCGAGGGAAGGGAACATGTGTATGTCATTATGGTAGACAAATGCAAACGAAGCAAAACAGCAAAAGTGTAGTGGCCAGAGCATCCGCCTAATGAGCACGCATTCCAGGGTCAAGTCCAACTGCAGCACATCCTATTTTCCATGTGATATCCGTATGTTAACTTTGTTGTGCTGTATAACCTACTAAGTAACATTTATATTTGCACAGGAGTGCTGCCTTAAATGCACATGTGAAGTGTCATACTGACTAAGGCACTAGTAAGCATGTGTAAGCGCATAACAGCAGTAGTACGCATAGATACGCAGTCGTAAGTGTGTGTGTACGTGTATTCGCGCAGGGGTAAGCATTGCCTATATAGATTGAGCTAAGTAGATACTAGCTGAGTGTAAGGTAAAGCAATCCAAGCTTAGCATTGCTTAGCTCTGCGCATACATGCTCACACCCGTGTATGACCACTCAAATGTCCCTAACTCACTCTGTATCTGACAGCTGGTGTTTTGCCCTGAAACACAATATACAGCCTGTGGAAGGGCCACACCCGGGATGTTGCACATCATATACTACATGATTTACCATTAAACCATTACAGATTTACATAACCACTCATTCCACATACATATCATCCAGCACAATCAGTCAACAGCACAGGGAATGTAGTAATAACACACCGCACAACCTCTTAATGCATGAATCATGGACATAGTGCGCCATAATGTGGGTACATATAGGGATATCTGTCATATCCTGCTTTAATACATGTCAAATGTTGCAAGTTACACAGTTATATGTGGTAGAACACATATATTGCTGGACATGATACGTCTGAAACATGTACGTGTCTGCACAAATGACTGACCTCAGTCCTAAGGTCATCCGTGTCAGTTGCCAAGAGAATGAGATACAGGCCACACATATAGGCCGAACATGCATGCACATATGGACAGCTATACATCTATTAATGTAGAGAGATAGACAGCTATAGGTATATATATGTGTATGCATGACTCACAAATAACCATATAACAGCAATCGTATAGAGATAGATTAATATGTTCAGTGTATATATCCATATATATATATATATATATATATATATATATATATATATATATATATATATATATATATATATATATATATATCCATATATATATATATATATATATATATATATATATACATATATATATATATATATATATATATATATATGGATACATATACATAGCTAGAGCTATATCAATGTCCAGTTCTCTCCCTCTTGGGGTGTAACATATGTACTTATGCAGATATACATAATATATATATATATATATGTATATATATATATATATATATATATATATATATATATATATATATATATATATATATATATATATATATATATATATATATATATATATATATCTATATATATAGATACACAGATAGACATGTGTATATGATTTCCACATGGGAATGGGCTCCTGGCTCACTCCGTACAACATAACTGACCATGAGCACAGTTAATGGGGATGGGGGCACACATGAGGGATACCTGGTAATTACTGCAATGTAACCCCCCCCCCCCAGTCCTAACGGATAAAACTGCTGGTTTAGCTTAGTGGTATGTTGCTCTGACCATAGTGCACAGAGTATTGGGTTCAAGACTTGGAAGTGAAATGCATGGTCATAACACATTTAGGGTTGGGAGGGTGGCCTAATGGTTAAAGTGTTTGTCTTACAAACACAAGGTGCAAGGTTTGAGTCTCTCAAGGGATAATTGTCTAGGCGTACAATGGCTCACAATGGCAGTTAATCTAGTATTAACCTATGAACCTAATGAACCTATATGCTGTGCAAACCAATATCCAGCACATGCAGTACTTGACAGCAGGACCCACCACAACACAGTTACAATGCTCCAACAGTTATCCATGTCACCTGTACATGTCAGAACAATATCTGTAACATATCATGCAGATACGCCATTGTACCATAGGGAATGTACTGTGTTGAAGGACTACACATTACAACTGTACAGATATGTACACACATCCATACATTGACGATCATGTGCAGGTATTAGTAGCCATACCTGTGTAGCAGAAGCTTGGACGTATTGGGTGCTATGTATATCCCCATCCACAAGCCCTGTAACCAGTACCTGTGACATGTGTTGTGTGGCAACCAGTCCCACAAAGGGGATACTTACATTGCACATATACCCACTCACAATTCAAAGGACATGACATGACACGCAGGTATATATACACAGACAACCTTTTTTTGTGTACCATACAATAATGTATGCCATTACTGACAGCACATGGATGTTGATGTATATAACCAGTGATGGATGCAAGGCCCACACATAACAGTCGATGCAGACAGTGCGGATATATATCATATTATGGTGTCCAGGCTAAGCCCTTCAATTCATATAACAGTTGACAACGGATTTACCTGCATGATACGTAACAGTTAACAATATCAGATGTAGATCAGCAGCCTCCAATTACACCCTGTAGTCAAGGCCTAGGGGGACATTCATTACTTGTGGTAATGTCAATGTATCTGTCACATGTATGGTCCCTGGCCAACAAATGTTGTGGGTGTCCATGCTATGACTGGAGTGATAGCAGGAATGCTAGTAGCGGTGAATGATAGGCCATTACCTAACAACCCATACCTGTATCACAGCAGGACAAAGGCTGCCATATATGTGGAGGACAAAGGCAGGAATGCAGGGCCATTCCCGCAATATTGCAGTAACGCACCCTGGAACATGCTGGTGTTACAGGATGTGTTGCAACATACCCTTATGCAGGAATACGACATCAGGTACACAAATGGATATAGCCATGTACTACTAGCATGCAACACACACAGTGCCAGTGTAATATCTGACACAGGATCTGTGTGGTGGACAGACAACACAAGATAGACACACCTCTGTCCAGCTAGAAGATGACCCACAGTAGTGAGCTATGCAGACAGACTGCAGTCCAAGGTAAACTAGTATGTACACACACACACACACACACACACACACACACACACACACACACACACACACACACTGTAACACCAGTACTATGCAAAGCATTACACCACTCTACTCACAGTCTGTCTGCATGTCCTGATCCTCCTACATATATGTGGCTGCCTGAGTGTGCAGGTTCTTCTGTAAGTGGTATTGCTACCCGCTGTCTGCAACATTGATGCCCACACACAGGAAGGATGCCCATCACACAGGGAATGTACAGGGAATAAGCCCACATGATGTAGGGATTCATAGTGGGTGATTGCCATGACAGTGGTAATTGGAATTACTACACATGTGTACTCATATATACTGGATATGTACATGTCCATATTGTCCCACCATATGTCACCTTCCACACACACCATGTTTGTGACAACAATCCCAATGACAGTAGCAAATGTCTACTAATCTACCAGCTATACATACCAGACATCCCCTGCAATACTACATTGGGACTATAGGGCTGGGGTAGGGCTACACAAATCTGAGGGTAATGCTACTCAATGCTAGAAGTCTAAACCTCAAAATGCACTCACTCGTGGCACTCCTTAAAATGGGGAATATTGACATCTGTGCAATGACAGAGACCTGGTTCAAAGCTCCAGAGAGCATCCCTGCATTACCAGGATATAATTCATACCACACTTTTCGGCCATCTAACCCAGAATGAAGCACTAAAGGTGGCGGCGTGTCCATATTCATTAAAGATATCCACACCTCCAGGCTAGTTGCACAGCATAATTCATCTGAGATTATCCAAGTGCAACTAACTCTTTGCAAGACTGCAATCTAAATTGTAGCTTGCTACAGCCGCCCTACCATGCCCCAGGATTCCCACTCCTCATTTCTTGATACACTGGAAAGTATTAGGGTACAACTCAACACCCTAATAATGGGCAATTTCAACTACCTCACCATTAACTGGGAAAACTATTCATGTACCAACTCTTTTGCTCAACGTTTTCTGGAATTCATAAATTCTAACACCTTGGATCAACTTATTCACACCCCCCACCAGGGGCAGCAATATCCTAGACCTGGTCATTACCAACATGGGCAACCGGTGCTCCACATCAGAGGTCAATTCCTCATTGGTCAGATCTGACCACAAGCTAATCACCCTAGACATCCACATCCCACCCCCACCCCTAATTAGGGAAACCACCGTAAAAACTTCTCCAAAGCCAACTTCATACTTCTTAAGACAGAAGTGGCAAACTTCATGACACCCATGCAGACGGACAATAGAGGTACGCCACCAAGAACAAAATAACCAAACGACTAAGCGCTTTCACCAGGCTTCAACCACTGGCTTCTTCAGAGTCATTTGGTATAACATCCACAGCTTATTAAATATACAAACAACTAATTGATTAATTAATTACATCACCACGTGACCAGATAGTTTAACAAAAATCATTAATAGAATTCCCTCATTCCACACACATACAGTCCACCTCTTTTTATATACTTTTTTTAATTCCATATAATATTAAATGTTATATATTATGTATAAATTCATACAACAGTAACAAGAACAAGTTATATTATATTTACAATCACACAGATTCACAGGCAGGATACAGAAATTATAACCCATACATTGTAATAAAATCAATAAGAGACAAAACTGCACTAAAAATATCTTACAATTATATTTAAATATAAAACCTAACTTAATTGTTATTTACCATATACTGGTCACCATAATAGTTTCAATGATGCAGTTTCCAAGTTAAATATAATTTGCCTTTAGTTTTAAAATAGGCATCAAGGAAACAGCATCATTTAAACCGGGTGACTTCAGGGCATTAAGTCTAAGTTGCCAGATTGTTTCCAGGGCTCCAATTTTATTGCTAATGTCACAGCCCCTTTCACCCATGACCACTTGGTCTATAATAAAACATACAAACTTTTTAAAATGTTTACATTTTTTTGAATGTAAATAAAGTGTTTCGTAGTTTCTGTTAATGCATCTCAAATGTTCCGAAATCCTATCACATAGTCTACGAATGGTTTTACCCTCATAAAATCCATCACATGAAATACATGAAGCAACATAAACAATGTTTTTGGTGTTGCAATTACATATCCCTGGACATGAAATAGTGTATTTGTAATCATATACACATAAATATTGACCTTCATTAATATACCTACAACATTTACACATGCCACATTTCTTCATACAAGACTTTCTCCCAGTATTAACTTCTCTTTCAAGTATACCTTTTAAGTTGTTCCCTCTGCTATATACTATCAATGGTTCAGATCCTAAAGTTACCTTAATGTTGTCACTAAAACTAAATTTCCAAGCATTCCTCAAACATGTCACCAGATCATAAGCCCTGTCATTGTACTTTAGTACAAATGCAGCACCTAGTTTTTCTAGATGACTGTCACTAGTTGTAATAGATGTCACATTCTGTAAAATAGGGATGTAACATTTTTCCCTTTTTCTCATGATCTCTCTTTTAATGTTTAATAATAATTTTAAGGGATAAGCCCTATCTAAGAACATTCCTATCAACTTATATAATTCATCATTAAAGGTTAAGTTATCACTAACCAACCTAGATGTTCTCACCATCTGTCCCTTTATAATCCCTTTTCTTTGATGATACGGGTGACAACTATTAAAATGTAAAAGTGAGTTGGAATATGATTCTTTTCTATAAATATTACTACATAAACATTATGCTGTTTTCTTTATAGTTATATCCAGAAAATTAATCTCTTCCTTATGCCAAAAATAGGTAAATTAAAAAAAATCCGTTGTAGTGTTTAAATAATCAATGAACTCCACAATAGAAGTTTCATCACCTTTCCACAAAATTAACACATCATCTAAAAATCTGTTGTATAACAGGATCTTGTCTTTGTATTTGAATGAAAAAATAAACAGATTCTCCCATGCAAGTAATACTAAATTAGAAAACACGGGAGCACATTTGGCTCCCATTGCTACACCAGTTAACTGCTGATAAATTTCTCCTTAAAAACTGATAAAGTTGTTCTTTAATATAGTTTCCATAATATCTATTAACAAATTTGTTTTATTTTTATCTGCCATTTTATTTTTTGAGAGACTCTCATGAAACATAGCCAGCCCTTGTTCATGAGAAATGACTGTGGATAGATTAACTACATCCACTGTTATGAAAACAAAATTGTTGTCTTTAACTTGCCTAAGCCTCTCAAGGGAATGCCATGAGTCTCTCAAAATATGCCCAGCCTCTTCTACTGCTATTTTTGACCAAGTGTCCACAAAAGAAGCAAGGGGTTCAGTCTTAGAACCCTTGGCTGCAACAATCGGTCTAAATGGAGGGTTGCTGACTTCTTTGTGGACATTTGGAATACCAAATATAACTGGTAAGATTGGAAATTTTACTGTTAAGTAGTTATATTCTATTTCATTGATAACACCCTGAAATAATGCATCCTGAAGGAAGAGATTAATCTTTAAAAAAGCCCTATTTACTTCATTTTTGATACTCTCCTGTAAGTTGTCTCATCATTAAGAATATGCATCATCTTACTCGAATAATCCATTTTAGTCATAATCACCATCCCCCCACCCTTGTCCGGTTTCATAAACCTATATTGTTTATTTTGAGATAGGTTTTTCAAAAACAACCTTTCATCTTTTGACAGGTTGTCCTTAACACTTTTATCTTGTAACAAAACCTTTCTAAACTCAGTTTCCACACATCTCTCTAAGGTAGTAACCTCTGGGTTTGATGAGGGGATGAATGTATTACTTTTCTTAAGGGGCATATTCAATCCTGTTTCAATGGTGTTTCCTTTGTTGTAGGAAAAAAACATTTTTAAATTTAACTGTCTCATATAAAGTTTAAGATTAATCAAAACTTGAGCAATGTCCAATCTATAAGTGGGTACAAAATTTATACCCTTACTTAATAAATCAAAATGGACATCCCTTATTTCCATGTCAGAATAATTGTAAATATAAAAGCCATTTCTCTTACACACTTTATAACTCGCAGATGTCATGTTAATAATAGAGAATGTGATACCTCCAGGGTTACTAAAATTCAACAAAAGACAGTTGTCTTCTATAAATTCATTGTTAAAATAACTTCTGAACACATGTTGCTCATTCACTATTTCAACAAATTCACTAACATTCAGTAATCCAGGATTTACAATACTGTCATTACAAACATACAATGCATTTTCAGAACAAACATTAATCCATTTGTTTAATCAAACATCACTCATTGTCATTAATAGCCCCTTCTGTTCCCCGTCCCACCACGACCTTTCCAATAATGGTGTTGGACATTCCTGCCTGTTTGTTCCTTGTTTAACAATCTCTGCGATCTCCTCAGTTCGATCTGGTGCTCTAAAAAACATTCATCACTGTCAACATTTTCACCAAATTTATTTTTTTCAGCACAAACAGCCCGATCTTCAGTCATAAATGTGTTGATTTTTTGTTTAGTACCCGGTGGATAGGCACAGTTGTTCTTGTAGTCAAGCATGTCTCTGTTAAGTTTTTTATGTTTGATAGTTAAGATTTTTATTAACAAACCTCTCAACACTCTTAAGTACTTTATCAAAACATTCTTTTTGTTGAGAAAAAAGTAAGTCACTCGTAAAACTGGCATTGAGGCTATTAATTTTTTCCTGTAGTTTTACAAGATTAATCTCATTACTATTGATTATAATGTTCAACATTTCCATACCTGTTTTGTTGTACAATGAAATCAGTTCATGATATGCTGCTCTACTCCCATAGGGAGTTTCCATAACCGCAAACCCTGTGGCACTTGATTCAAAGCCAATGATTTCTTAAGAAACAAATTATCCAGTTGAATGGCTCTGAATTTTATGCACAGCTTTTCAAAACTGAAGATTTGTTCTTTTAGTGTTGGTAAAGATCTTCTCACCTCCTTCAGACCTGAGAGATCCGCCGCAAACGCCGGTTCCTGAAAAGGCAAATTATATTTAACTTGGAAACTACATCACTGAAACTATTATGGTGACCAGTATATGGTAAACAACAATTAAGTTAGGTTTTATGTTTAAATATAATTGTAAGATATTTTTAGTGGAGTTTTGTCACTTATTGATTTTATTACAATGTATGGGTTATAATTTCTGTATCCTGCCTGTGAACCTGTGTGAATGTAAATATAATATAACTTGTTCTTGTTACTGTTGTATGAATTTATGCATAATATATAACATTTAATATTTTATGGAATGAAAAAAGTATATAAAAAGAGGTGGACTGTATGTGTGTGGAATGAGGGAATTCTATTAATGATTTTTGTTAAACCATCTGGTCAGGTGGTGATGTAATTAATTAATTAATCAATTAGTTGTTTGTGTATTTAATAAGCTGTGGATGTTATACCAAATGACTCTGAAGAAGCCAGTGGATGAAGCCTGGTGAAATCGCTTAGTCATTTGATTATTTTGTTCTTGGTGGCATATTAAAAGTGGAGATTTTCATTTACTCTCTGGTGGCTGTTTATTATTTTTTCTCAATTTGGACAATAGAGGTACGACTGCTGAATCCTACACAAATGCACTTTATAAGCACTTACACGAGTGCATGGATCATGCTATCCCTAATAGAGCCAAGATGCTATCCTCCAAAAAAAGGAAGCCAATCTGGTGATCCTCTGCCATAAACAAACTCTACAACAGAAGAAAGAAACTGTTGCCAAAAATAGCAATATCCCAAGACTGGAGGAACTCCCTGGTCAACCTCAGTAAGAAGCTGAGATCCGTCATAAAATCCTCCAAAGCTAGTTACGAAAACAAAATTGCCACTGACTCTAAAGACAACCACAAAGCATTCTATAGCTATGTCAAGAATCTCAATGGCAACACTCAGATCTGCTCTGAGTTACAGCACAATGGCACTAAATATATAGAACCAACTGATATTGCCAACATCCTGACAGATAGGTTCACTGCTAACTTTACCCCCCTCTCACCCCCTAGAGGGCCCATCTCTATACCGGACGAATGCAAAGTTCCTGAAATCACGGCTGCACAGGTAAAAAACACACTCTCCAAAGCCAAGAACACAGCATCCATGGGACCTGACAATATCCCAGGCTGCATTCTACATGAACTATAGAATGAACTGGCACCCTACCTAAGTACCATGTTGAATTATAGCCTCACCTCAGGCTTTGTGCCCATTGAATGGCACACCATGATGGTTATCCCACTCCACAAAGGGGGAGCAATGATGGACCCCGGGAACTACTGCCCCATTAGCCTGATGAGCCTGGTCTGCAAGGCCATGGAATGTATCATCATGGAACTCATAAACAAAGACATTGTTAATCTCCAAACTCTGGACCCTACCCAGTCCGGGTTTGTAAAAGGCAGATCATGTCTCCTAAACCTAAGTGGCTTCTTTGAAGCAGTCACCAAAGCCTTAGATGAGGGTAAGGTGGTTCACACAGCTTATCTAGATCTCGCCAAGGCTTTCGACACCATCCCCCACTCTGGAATTATTGATAAGCTCACTAAACTAGGTATAAATCCCTATGTCACAAGATGGGTTGCCAACTGGTTCATGGACAGAACCCACACTGTGAAAGTAGCAGACTCCAAATCCGACTTCAGACCAGTGACAAGTGGAGTACCACAGGGTTCAGTCCTGGGTCCTCTCCTGTTTGGTATCTACTTCTCTGAAGTACAGGCTAACACAGAAGGTCTTTGCCTAACAAAATTTGCAGATGACTGCAAACTAGGAGCCATAATCAAAACTCCTAACAATGTGGACATACTACAAAAGGGCCTCACTGAGACAGATGCCTGGTGTCAAAGCCATGGCCTGAAGCTCAATGCCAAAAAGTGTATTGTCATCTCCTTTGGTAAAAACTCTGTACCCATGAACTACCACATAAGTGGTAGTCTACTTAATGCTGAAAGTGTGATAAGAGATCTTGGGACACAGGTGGACAGTAGTCTCTCCTTTGATAATCACATCGCCACAGTGGTCAGGAAATCCTTCTACTTGGCTCACCTCATCACAAAAGGTTTCTCATCCAGAAAAAAAGAGGTCATTGTTCCCCTCTACTCATCACTCATTAGACCCATTATAGAGTACAATGCCCCTTTTGGTATGTACCTCACAAGACATCTACAACAACTGGAAAGGCCACAGAAATACCCCACAAAGAGGATTACTGGCCTCAAACAGATGCCCTACGCAGACCGTCTAAAAAAACTCCCAGTTTTACTCCATCGCATATCACCTACTCAGAGGCAATCTCTGCCTAACATACAAAGCTATGTTAAACCTAGAGCTGTTGACATGCTCCACTTAAAGAAATCCCAATCCCTCTGAGCTACACGCTCTGGGGACCTAAACCTTATCACCACAATAAACAGAACATGCTGGAGGGATAGATTCCTGTCCCAGAGACTTCCCATACTCTGGAACAGACTACCTATCTATGTCAAACAGAGCTCCTCATTAGCACTCTTCAAGAAAAATCTTGATGATTGGATGGGAAATAGGAAATTCACCACAGGGATCACTTCTGTGGCTCTGCTCGACAGGGGCTCAGGAATATAATTTTCTTGGGTGGCAAAAGCCAGGGTACCTTTTTGGCTAGGCTTAAATAGGCCCTAGGGCTAATAACCTAGTACCTACCTATGAGCCTATTTCCTGGACATGGACCATAGCCCTACCCCAGCCCCTATAGTCCCAATGTAGTAGTGCAGGGGGATATCTGGTATGTATAGCTGGCATATTAGTAGACATGTGCTACTGTCATTGGGATTGTTGTCACAGACACGGTGTGTGTGGAAGGTGACATCTGCTCATAACATGTGTGCCATTGGCTACTGACAGACATCCTAAGGTTATCATGGTACAATACCTGCATATATAGCAGGCTCAACAGCCATGTCACAGCACAGGGTAGGCTACACCTGTGTGACAGTGCATAACCACAACCAATGTGAACACGGCCACATATGGTACTGTAGCATACTAGTACAGTATATGGACTATCTGTCCTACACCATCCTCATATGTGCCACTCACATCATGACCCTACATACACTGGGCTGCTACACAGTCCAATCTGATGGCTGTCTGTGGTATGGGACATGTGTGTGTATGGCCCTACACACATGTAATGTAATACAGTACCATACAGTGGGGCAGCATGTAACAACAGATAGAAGGGGAGCTAGAACAATGACATCTACCACAGTCTGTAAACAGGCCACAGTACAAATTAACAATACACACACTGCTGACATTCACCATCACTACACAGCCCTCAGTACTGTACAAATATCCACAGGATTTCCAGGGTATAGCATTAAGTGTAACCCCTACTGTACATGACATGTGTGGCACTCTGATATATCACTGGCGTGTTATCACATATGTTGACACTATTTATGGTGTACAGCACATATGCACCACTTCATGCATGACATATACACAAAGGTTGACAGAGGTGTGGCTAACAGCGCATACACAGGGCCAGTATAGACATGTTGCTGTGATACCCTCATTAATCTACCATTGTAACAGGGTTTGTTGCAACATATGTCCAATGAGGGATATATAGTCAGTAACTGTCACGACCTTCACCATCAACAGACTGCAATCCTCACAGTACCTTCTGCATTCCATGGATAGATGCATCATAGCTAACACATGACACCAAAGGCACAACACTGCCCAGTCTGCAGATGAGGATTCCTGATATACATGAAACTGACATGGCAAGTATTGCGACATGTACGACAGGCATATCCAGACAAACACTGTTAATCCAACATTACTCCACATGCAGTATAGCAGCACTTACAGTTCGTAGTCAGGTCAGGTACATCCCCCTCTTGTTTGTTGCCCTCTTCCCACAGTGTATGTTGTTAGAGGTAAATCCCCAACCCATCTGAAATGCTGTTTGCCCAACGACAGTTCTAGCTCCTGCTCACAGTGACAGACAAGGGCCAACACCACCAGGATGTTCCCAGGTAGTGGAGTGCATTTCCATGCAACTGGCTATGGGAATGTTACCACACCTGTTCCACAAGCAATCGGCTAGGGAAGGCCTGCAATATGTGCAGAGGCCATCAGCTGATCATGAGCATCACATTAAATACACATGCTGCTGCCTAAGCAATGCAGGTGTGGGCCTCCACATCCACCAGAGAGGGAGTGTGGGAGGCAGACAGAGGTGAATACATGTCAGGGAGGGGTGGCAGGGTAAAACCGATGCATGTTTGTGTCACACACTTACCAGCACAGGGTATCAAACACCCGACAGCTATGTAGTGCTATCACAGTCCGATGCTGTTATTGGATGTGCCACATGGGTTATCTGGTGGGGAGCACTCAGAACATATATGTGATGGTGAGTGACATCTGCAACAGGGATATGGTAGATATACAGAAGGTGACGTACACGTGCCTGTCTGCATGAACAGGTGCCAGCGTCAGCACAGGCACACTCACACAGGGACACACAGACATTAACACACTTGGCAGGGTCAGGAGTGCAAACCGTCACTAGTGGGATTGTCACAACACATCAATGTGCAGGAAACACGTGCACCACATGGGTGATATGGAGGTCATATGGGCAGTGAGTATGAGGGGGTGTCAGACATAAGGCAGCATGCTTCACTGTGCCCTGGGTGGAGTAGTGCATGTGGATGTGGACATAAGCACCATACAACACACACACGAACACACAGGGTCCAGTTTGGACATGCATGGGTGCATGTCTGCATAGGTGTGTGGTGGCCAACAGTGCCAGCAGGCTATACAAGGGTAGGTAATGGGTATACCTTGGCATCAACCCACATGACAATTGTCTGCATTGTGGCACAGGCCTTTAGCTTCTGCATTTGCCTGCACAGGTGGGTATTGCATCCCCCTTCCAGGAACCTGGGTGACCATTGTGTGTGGCCAATGCTGTGCATCACTTGCCATGTATATGTTCCTCAGTCCATGACTTGGATGGTGTCTAGGATGTGCACACCTCCCACATGCATGTTCAGTGACATGTGGAACTGTACCTGGGGTGTCTGGCCCATGCTGTGAACAAAACTTATCAGATGTGCCAGTCTTGACCACGTGTGGCAGGGAGTGATACTGGTCAGCAGATTTACCCTGCCCCACATTGATAGCATGCTAACAGCATTTCCTGATGTCAGTGTCATCTGTCCATACATGCCATGTTGTCAGGCATGGTATGTCTGTTGAGAGTCACATGCGAAGGCACAGTGGGGTTGCTAACTGTGATTGGCAGGCCTTGATGTTACATATATGGGTATGGCTTTGCACCCCAGCCTCTCAGCCATTTTCATCTGTTATCCCTGTATGGTTGACATTGTGATATACAGTAGGGCCACTATAAATGAAATTAGCAAAACCCCTCTACATTGCCCACAGGTATCACAGACTTACAACCACCTCTATACAGGATATAAGTTACAAAAAAACACACGCACAAACACCTGTCATGTCTGGGAGTAGAACCCCTGCCTAGCTGGTTTACTACACTACAGAACTATGCAGTTATATTATGTGCCACAGACATTACTGAAGCTCATCTTCCCCAAAGGTGTATTTCACAATTAATGACATCAGCAGGACTACCAAAGTAGGTCATTTGTAATGTACTGCGAGTGAGTAGCCTATAATGCATTGCTCCATACACAGACACTGAGACACACACATCACATCCATAACTGGCATGGATGGAGATGGAACACTACCACCATTCTAAATCACACTATAGCAGTATGCAGTTACAGAACGCACTATGGCAATTACTGGGCTATCAGTTTCCCAGAGGTATACTTCTAGATGAGTGACATCAGCAGCCTTGGCAAAATAGTGTATTTGTATTGTATGGAGTGTGAGTAGCCTAAAAAACATTGCTCTCTACCCAGTCAGACACACACAGATTCACATACAAACACATACATTTGTCAGGGCTGGGGTTCGAACACCTACCTAACTAGTTTATCACACTACAGCAGTATGCAGTTACAGGACACTCCATGGCGATTACTGGGCTATCAATTTCCCAGAGGTGTACTTCTAGATGAGTGACATCAGCAGCCTTGGCAAAGTAGTGTATTTGTATTGTATGGCGTGTGAGTAGCCTAAAAAGCATTGCTCTCTACCCAGTCAGACACACACACAAACTCACACACAATTGCCAGGGCTGGGGTTCAAACACTTACCTAACTAGTTAATCACACTACAGCAGTACATATTCATAGGATGCACCATGCCAATTACTGGGCTATCAATTTCCCAGAGGTGTACTTCTAGACGAGTGACATCAGCAGCCTTGGCAAAATAGTGTATTTGTATTGTATGGAGTGTGAGTAGCCTAAAAAGCATTGCTCTCTACCCAGTTAGACACACACACAATTGCCAGGGCTGGGGTTTGAACACCTACCTAACTAGTTTATCACTCTACAGCAGTATGCAGATACAGGACACGCCAGGGTGATTACGGAGCTATCATGTTCCCAGAGGTGTACTTCTAGGTCAGTGACATCAGCAGCCTTGCCAAAGTTGAATATATATATATATATATATATATATATATATATATATATATATATATATATGTATTGCACAGAGTGTGATTAGCCTAACAAGCATTTCACTCTACACAGTCAGAGGCAGACAGGCACACACACACTCACACAATTGACAGGTCTGGGGTTAGTACTACTTTCTAACGACTCTGTCACTACAGCAGTACGCAGTTATGGGACGTGATATACATTTTACTAGCTATAGCTCTCCCAAAGGTGTAATTCACATTGGATGACTTCAGCAGGCTTGTCATACTACTGCTATGGGGAGGGCAGTGTGTGCATGGGCCATACCCCATTCATGTAGGAGTTGACATGCCACATGCAGGCACACACGAGGTCATATGTCACAGGTGCTTGTATAGATCTACTAGATGGCTGATTCCTTGTACAGTCTTGTTGCACAGCTGGCACATACACCACATAGCCTGTCATGCTGACAGGTACTGGCGGCTAGTATCTGCAGTGGGTTACATCCACACCTCATGTGTTGGGGCCCTTAGGTTGTGTGCCAGTTGGGACAGGCCCGCATGGCTCCTTGTCACAGTCACCCTCTTCCACACATCTATGCCCGTGTGCTTGTGGCTTATTATAGTGTGTTGTCCTGACATATTTGTCCGCATTCCTGTCCACTGTGTATGCAAGGCAGGAGTGGTGCATACTGACATGTTTTCACACTGAGAACTGCAACTTCCAGATATATCTGGTCCACTGGCGTTTGCAGACATGACATTCATGTGTGAGCATGCCCTGTATGATCTCTCAGTATGTTATTGACTGACATTGCCTTCATTCCTCTAAGTGTGTGAGCATGCCCAGTATAGCCATCTGTGTTGCATGTGTGGACCATGTCCATGTTGTTTGTACTGCGGTGCTGACCTTTTGTTGTACACCAATAGGTAGCATGCTATGTCTGCAGGGTATCCATCAGTCATTTGCCATTGACTGTTGCTACATTTCTGCATAGTGGGGGGGACACCTGACTGTTTCTACTGTTCTACACTGGAGTGGGGGGCACACCTGACTGTTACTCTATGTGTACATTGGATGCAGGGGCACACCTGACACTTGTACACATTTGTTAGGACTGTACTGGTAAGTCAGGTACTCCATTTCAGTCTGTAGTCTTACCTATCCTGCTGGCTAGGGCTTACCAGTGTAGTACAGATCCTAGCTTTGTTTACCTATATATTAGTGTCTGACTTCATAGCCTTCACAACTTGCATTCGACTGCCTGGCCTGCTGCGGTCTGTCTGTGTAGGCCTGGGGGAGGGGTTGACCATAGGGCACATTCAGTGGCCATAGTACAGCATTTATTTGTGTTTATCTTCACCTGTCCGGCTGGCTGAGACTGTTGCTGGGTATGTGATCCTTCCTGACTGGTATGTGTGGTCTTATGGACACTCCTGTCACTCAGGCCATCTCCTGCAGTGGGTTTTGTCACCCTGTGTAGTACTGGCTACTATGTTGACTCCAGTATGTGTTACAGATCTCATGCTGCCACTATGGGTGTCTACTCTCTGCTGCCTTGACATCCGGCCATCCAATTCCCTTGCATGTTCACATCCATACCATAGCTACACATAAAAACACATTCTACTCCATTTGACAATTGGTGGGTTGATTGACTTACCTTGAGAGTGTGCCGGACTTGAGGATGGTGCTGGAAGGCTGACTATGTCGGATGCACATAGTACACTCCCTATACATGGTTAGGCACAGGTAGTGTCATGTTTGGCATCCCTTTTACTGTCTGTGCGAGTCAGAGAGAGGTGTCATTCCCTGGTGCCCTACTGTGTCAGTGCATATGCTATGCATTGCCTCTTTGCCAAGGCCAGGGCATACTGGGCACACCTCATTCTGCCTACTGGAGCAGGCTCAGGTTGTTCCTCCTCCAAGTCACTCTGTACCTGTACAGGCCTTGGCACTGGTGGGGAGCTGTGTGGCCCTGCCCCATACTGTTCCTGCTGCAGCTGTTTCCGCAGGATCATATTGTGTAGCATAGCACATACCATTACTATTTGGGTACATGTAGCTGGTGAATACTGATGGGCTCCACCGGATTTGTCCAGACACCGGAACTGTGATCTGAGAATTCCAAACACACGCTGTATTATATGTCTGGCCTGTGCGTCTGCATGATTATGGCATTGTTGTTCAGGTGTGTGTGCATTTCTGATGGGTGTCATCATCCACGGCACCAGTGGGTACCCAGCATCCCCCACTAGGTGATCGTAGGGGATGTCCGCATCAGCAAATCTGTGATACAGCTGCATCAGTTGCCATATGTGTGAATCATCATAGCTTCCAGGGCAGCCAGCACACACATTCAGTATAATGCCCTGGGCGTCACATACTACCTGGCAGTTGATGGAGGGGATGCCCCTGTGGTTGATGTAAGCCCTACCCTGCTCAACGTGTGGTGCTTTGATGCATAAATGCGTGCAGTCTATAGCACTCACTACTCCAGGGTAGTTAGCTATTTCATGGAAGAGACGCATATTGTGGGTCAACACCTCACGTGTGTTGAGGAAATATACGGGCTCACTGGCATGTGCTGACATGGCATCCAGGAAATGGTGGAATATGCTGGATGCTGATGCCTGTGAGATGCCCATGTTATCCCATGTTGTAGTTTGGGAGGTGCCTGTGGCTAATATACCTAGGCCTACACATACCTTGGTATCCACTGGGATGGGTTCCCCTTGGCCAGTGTGGTGTGTCAGGTGTGGCCTGCACAGCTCAACGATTTGCTGTAGGAGGTCTCTGTCCACCCTATAGCGCTCCATTATCTCCAGCTCATGTAGCCCTTGGTAGGTTACCCTGGGTCTGTACACTCTTCTCTGTCTCCTCACTGTGGGTTGTTCGGCAGCATTGACATCCTCACCACCCTCAGCCTCTTGCACATGTTGTTCTATATTGCCTGCTGCAGCCCTTCTCATTTTGTAGGTTTGGTTTTAAAATTTCCCCGCTTGTATAAAACAGTGGTGTAGAGTGTGGAAAAACCAGGGGGGTAGGTGTTTGCTTGGTTTATAGTGGTGTTCTGGGCTGGGCTGCTTCCTGTGTGATTAGCTGATTCTGATACATTTCGTCTGGCAGCTCAGTTAGGTCTCCTTGATTACCTTCCTACTGCTGTTTACCCTTCCCATTGCCTCCCTGTTTAGGCCTGTGTGTGTACCGTGCAAACAAAGTGCTAAAATGTGCACAAAGCTGCTTTTTCCTGGTTTAACTTCCTTTTTCTTCCTGTACAACCCGGTACGCGGCGCGCACACCCGCTTACACTTTGTAAAGAGTGCTAGGCAGGTTTAGACACACCATTAGCTTAGCTGAGCTATGCTAGGAGAAATCCCAAGCCACAGGTCTCCAGTCCACTTACAGTATACCTGACACCCCCCATGATGTCGCATATAGCCTAGTCTTGCACCCAGCTATTTATCTTACACTCTTGGGACCTGCCTCATACCCTGGGAAAATCTGGGATTCACTAACCCTTCCCTCATTTACATAGGATTGCCTGCTAATGCATCCCACACTGAGCCTCACCCCTTAGCAACCATTATACACTGGCCAGGTTGTCTTCTTGACTGCCATTGACTTGCATGGCAGAATACTGATTTTAGTTAGAATGCTTATTTTAGGTTTATTTTATTAATTTTCCCCCCAAGCCCATTTGCGCGTCGCTGCCCTATGCTTAACCAGGCGAGATTGGTGAAAATAAAATTAAAAGTTTTTTTTTTTTCTTTTACATTTTGCAATGCCAATGGCCTTCTACTTGGACATTGGCATGCTTCCTCAATGATATGCAGTCTTTATGTGGAGCTGTCATAGCTCCATTTTGTAGATTGCTGAACTGTACTCGGTTACTAACCAAGTACATTTCTGCACACTGCACTCGTCCTGCATTGATGGCTGCCAGCTTCCTGGATCACATATTACCCTCATTTGCATGGTTTTCACCTGCAAATGAGTGTAATTTGCATACAGGAGCTTGGTCCATGCAGGATTAGCCTAAGAGCTCATGTGCATGTCCCGGGAGCTCGTTCCTGGATTGCACATCCGCCATATTGCCGAAAATAGCTCTTAAACTAATCCTGCACACTATAAAGGGCTTCATAAACCCAGGGGACTGTGTTTCTGTCCCTTTGCCCTTCATGTATGTATAAGTACTTGTATATTCAATGTTTAAAATGTTTTAAATGTTTTTAACACCAGAATGAATATATTATATAAATATTCATTATTTTTCAAGTTTATTATTGTTTAACATTGACGGATTGGTTGGGTTGAATATGTATGTATGGAGTGTTTGCCTATTTAACTAAATTATGATGGCATATTAATCTAGTGCCAAAGATGTCTTACAGATTTGAACATGAAACCACTGAACAAATCTATAACAACATCTCACTTCCATTTTTGGTGTTTTCTAGTCAGCTCTGAATTGTGCTCATTGGAAAATGGTGACCATGGTTTGTATTCCATATTATACAACAAAGGGTCATTGCCATTCCAAAATGTGCATGCTGAGTTGACAGTCCAGGCAGAGTGTCCATTGTAAAATGAGCATATCGAAACAGAATAAACTCCAGCTGTAAAAATGGATTTGAGCAACCTGATCATTTATTTGGAAATCCTCCAATACAGCACTTAAAAAATGAAGACAAAGTACAAAGAAAAAGAAGGCTTATAACCATAATCCATGAGCAGTTAAAATGTATGCCTCCCCCACCCACAGCAGAGAGTCACACTTTAGGAGACAGATAAATTAATAAAATCAGGGGCATTACATCTCCAAAACACCCTTCAAGTTAATTTCTTTGAGCCACTAAGCAAACAATTTAAACTGCATAGGAGCAGATACTTTTCCTACATATGTAAAGGTCTGTGGAACAGAATAATAAAATAAAGTTAAATAATGCTCCACATCCTACCTTGCAATACCTCCTGAAATGGAAATTTCAGTCATTATTTATAACTTCAGTCCTCAATGATTTGCCAAAGAACAATATATATTTTATAAAGGACAGGCCAAACATATGAAACATATCAAACAAATATATGGACATGCTGTTGAAATGTAGACATTTTCAAACTTCAAAGGTACACCACACAGACAGGTCATTTATATTCTCGACAGCAGTCTTTACCAAACAAAAAGAAAACAATATATATAGCATAGATAGCAATGCAGTGTGCAGCTATTCATACCTAGAGACAGAGCATGCCCACTACATATCTGGGATGTATCAGACTATCAGAAGCTGACAGAAAAACACTCAAGTCCTTTTATACAATGACATTATTTACAAAAGATAGATAATATCATTGTATAATAGCAATAATCCACTCCTGTGTTTAGGTAACTCTTGATTTACCCACTGTTGCTTTTGTTTATTCACTCAGGCTTCACCCTCATGATCAAACCCTGCCAACTCTGGGTAAATCCTGCACTACCCAAACCCAGTCATGGATTATTGCTACAGTAAAGCTTAAATAGTATTGGTTTGAAGAAAGCGAATGTGCAATGTGTTAACTGTTCACAGGTTAATGATTTAATAGTATGGTGCTTCTGAAACAGTTCAAAATTTACTGCTCCACAAGTATAAATCTTGTAACATTTCTACATTGTTTTGGTTATCTTGTACCCATAAAAGAAAAGAGAATCTTGTAGCATAAAAAGGGTAGTATGTTGACAAAAATAGTCTACTAGTAAAGTTTTCCAGGATTTGAATGAACAGTGTATTGGAAAAATGGACCTCAAATACATGGGAGCATTTACAATGAGTGAAAGGCTGGACATTTGAGTTCAAAGGTTTTAGTTTTACAGTGTGTCATAATTTGGAAGGTTGCAACAATGAAAAAAATACTGCCTACATGACCAATGTTTCATTGTGTTTGTTTGTGGAATGTCCTTTGTTTTAAACAAATAAAAAATCAGTTTCTGCTAGAAATTTGATATGTGTGTTTTGAAGCTAAAAGGAGATTGTAATGCTTATGAAACATGTTTGTTACAATCTGCATTTAGCTTGGGTGGGGGTTGTATAATTGTGGAGGTGTAAATACAACTTGAAGTGAAGGCAATATTAATCATTTATAGATGAAGGCACTTTATACAGCACCAAATCTGTCTGAAACGTATTCTCCCCTATGAACTAGGATAAACTGTATAGGGCACTCAAACAAAGCTTGAAGTTATCCTAAGTAATGAGTTGCAAATAGTAATGAACCGATATGCCTATAGAAAGATAATTACCTGTGCCCACACATGGAGCTACTCTACCATAAAAAGTACATCCCCATGAAAATGAAGAGTTAGTCTCTGTTTTACTATTCAGAACATAAATGTTTGTGCACGGAGAACCATAATTCTGGTGACACTTTGAGAAACTAAAATCCAAGTGAGGTATAATGGCTGACATAAGTGACTGTTCTCATTACAAACAAGTGAGTGGGTGTGTCTACTGATTAGTGATATTAAAGAGCAAAGTTTGATTTACAAATGAGAAAATGTTATCAAGACACAATGACTTATAGAAAAGGTAATGGAGGCCTTTTCATAAACTATAGCTGTACAACAAAGGGCCAATTATCAATAAGAGAGAGTAAATCAGATACTTTTTCTGGATTTTACAGTTCTGAAAGTAAGGGTCAGAACACCGATGAGAGTGTAGATCTACAAAGGAAGCCAGCAAATATAGTCAATCGTAACATTTGAACAGATTGTCTCTGAAAATGTAAATCAAGTAAATGATAATTTTAAAAAGCTGGCACCTTACTTTGACTAACAAAAAAGATATCAAAATAAAACAAGTAAAAATCGAATTGACCAAAATACTCCCTGAACATTCAAAACAAGATGAAATACTGAAGCAGGCTAATAAACATGAAAGAGCTAAAGGAACCGATATCACAAGCAGACATGAACAACTGACTGTGTTAAAATACAGTTGATATTCTCTGAAGAAAGAGACTGTATACTAAGGAAATATGTGGAAGTGAAAGGAAAGTGAGCTTGTTTTAGTAGCAGCCATATCAGAGTGTCAGTCCTGTAAAAGGAAATGTGATTTCTGAGGTTGGTGTAACCATGGAAGAAACAGGTACACAACCTAAAGCTGCAGAAACAAATTTAAGTAAAACTAGTGACAGAAAATACCTCAGCCATTTTGCAGGAAATCTTAACCAAAGTACTCACCCTCTTTTCTCAAACAAGATCTTCTCTAAAAGTCCAACAGGTATTAAAGTGTAAATAAAAAATGTCAAAAGAACTGAGGCTTTCTTACCCTTATACAAAAAAATAAGATATGTCTTCCTATAAAAGAAAACCAAGGACTTAAACCATTGACTTAGATATAGCTTGCAAAATAAAAGGATAACAATGCACAACAGTCTGAGGCTGTGGAAATTGCACTTCACCTAAGAAAGGAGAAAGCATAGCCAAGCATATACCATCCATCAAAGTCTTATGTTGCAGTGGAGAGAGTGCAATACTAAAGTCTAAACTAATAAATGAAAATGAAAAACATCAGTTCTAAGCTAAAAAGATAGACCCCCGAATTCAGCAAGCAGCTATGCAGGAATAAGCTATTCCTGCACGGCAGGGACCGTTCCTGTTCAGCATGACAGCATGCCATGCATATGTATGAAGGTGCGCTGCCATGCTCTCAAACAGACACAGTTCCATGTATGAGCACAGGGGATGTGTCTTAGAGCAGAGCTCTCACAATACACACACCCCCCTGCACTCCAGAATTGCCTTTTGGCAATTTAAAATGAGTGAGAATGCTCATAACACCCCCCAACCTGTTATGGTAAGAAATCTGGTCAAAGCCATAAGGGACAATCATCCCTACCAAGCCAAAATTTGATAGAATAACAGATGTAACATAAGCACATAGAGCACACCTCCCAACCTGTCAGAGTAAGGAATGTGAAGTTGTTTAATCATAGAACACCATCATATAAAATCAAACAAACCAGGTTAAACACTTTCTTCCCCTGTACAACACTTAGGGGACATTGGGACATCCTCAGAGCCAAATACACATTTCCATAAAATCAACCTATTTATAAACCAAGAAACTCAATCAATCAATTAATGAATTAGATGTTAAAATACATTAAATTGAAGTATATATTTTCTACAAAATGTCCACAATTAAATAACAATAAACATAATGAGTGAATTGAGGAATTTATAAGTTAAAGAATTTATAAAATATATACAATTAATGCCCTTTTCCTTAAAATAGGTACCAGGGATAAATAATCATTTAAATCTGGTACTTTCAAGGCATTTAATTTAATTATCCAATAGAATTCCCTCAAGTCCACTAGAAGTTCCCACCAACCCCCTCTTGGGTTGAGAGAATTCAATTGGATAATTAAATTAAATGCCTTGGAAGCACCATGTTATAAATTTTATAAATTCTTTAACTTATAAATTCCTCAATTCTATGATTAAACGATTTTACAAAATTCTACAAGTGCATTTTCCTGCTGTGTGTAGCTTATGGTGTGTTTTCTGGCTTAAGACATCTGTTTGTCGTTTTCTTGGTACCAGTTTGATGTCCTTTACCAATGGATCTTCTGGATTATAGAGTAAGGAATGTAGACAAAGCCAAAAAGGACAATCGTCCCACAAAGCAGAAAGTTGATAGAATAACAGGTTTAGCATTAGCAGGGATATTCTGAAGGGTACAAATAAAAAAAATACAACAAATATTTTTTTTTAACATGCAATAAAGTTTAAGTGTAGCTGCATGGGTGTACACTTTATTTAGCTATGCTTAGTCCAGCTTAAACAGCACAAGAAGTTAAATAGCAAGAGACATCCAACATAAGCAGTACTGCAATAGTGTAGTGGTTAGAGTGTACACTTTGTAAGCAGCCCTTCCTGGTGTGATCCCCACTGTAACCAATTTGCATTTTACATGTGAAAGCAGTACATAAACATTTTTTTATAATTAGCTACTAAATAACATATATTTGTTAACTAGAGTACTGTAGTAGGTCCAGATGTGAAGTGTCAGTTTAATAAAGTTGTAGAACCCCGTATAAACACAAGTGCCCCATACAATATAGTCACACATGAATAAATGTAATGAAAGCACATTGGGGGATGTCAGGGAAGTAAACAAATTTATAATATGTAGTGAATGATGAATCAATCCCATATAGCAGATAGTCTATAAAATAAAAAAAAAAATAAGCAACGCTAACCATTGCACAGCTCTGCTTACCAGGTGTAAGCATTTTGTAAATATGACTGGTAAGCAATGAGTAGCCCAGCTAAGTGGATTTGCCCATTGGTAAGCAGTGTTGAACCTTAGTTAAGCAGGTTTGCCCATAGCTTAGCTTAGCTCAGCATATTCAAAACCGTCCAGTCATGGCAAATGGTGGGAAATCGGCTGTATTTAAACCCTGCAGTTGGGAATACAGCTCATAACTGGTTGCAGCTTCCCACTATAGGCAGTTTGCAGGTGTTGGCGAGGCATGCGCCTTCAGGTGCAGCGCTGAAGCATAGAGGAGTCCAAGGTCATGGTAGGACTCCTGGTAAATAACCATGATGAGAGACTGCTGCAGGGCCAGTACCAGGGCTCCCAATATAAAGCAGAAGCCTGGGACACTTTCGCCCATGATCTCACCAGTGCCACTGGTATCCCTCGGACTGGTGAGCAGGTCCAACACCATTATGCCAACATGAAGTGGAGAAAGAGGGAGCTCTTGGATGAGTGGGTCTAATAAGCAAGGCAGAGAGGGGTGATGTCCCAGCAGTGTGTAAGTATTCCTATCAATAACTGTTTACCAAAGTCCAGCTTGTGTATGTGATAGATAGGTATGCCTAAATATTTCTCTATTCCCTTTACAGCTGCAGCTGAGTGGACTGTGAATCAGGAAGCCCATGCCAGTAGGTTGCAAAGGCTGTGCCGCGAGGCTGCTGAGTAACAATCCTGCTTGTAGTAGTCATACCAAATAAATATAAAGTAGTAAAAAGTCACCTGGCAGTATAAAAACTGTGTATGGGTTGTACTGAATAAACCAGACAATATGACAGTAATAGTCCCATATAGGTGATATTTAAATAAAACCGTAACTGCCTGGCAATAAAGTTCTAAATCCTGGACTGGTAGTGTTTACTTTGGTATTGTATGGCATTTAGTGTTGCATTCTCTGAATAGTAATGTTGTGTTAACCACTGTTACCCACACTATACCACATACAAATATATATGTCTAGGAATGTCTGTATAAGACTGTTGAAAGTACAAGGTCAGATTGTACAACCAAGAGAGACTTAGACAGAAAACACTGAAGGAACAGACATCAGTTTCTAAACAGCTCACCTGTTGAAACACAACTTGTATTTTTAGCACACACAGCCATGGCTCAAGTCCTGGGAGTGGTAGTAAACTGTATGGAAAATCATACCTCTCAACTGTACAGATTTTCCCAGAATGTCCAGATAATTGGCTCATATTTTTGACCTGTTCCTCTTTCTCCCTGGCAAATCACTGAGATGATCTCAGAATTGTAGTCACTAAATAATTACACACATTTGAGTTTCAGACTTCAGATCCTTCAGAAAATGTATATTAAAACAAATCCTGTTACTCTAGCAACTCTATAAGTTTATAAGAGCAATATTCAAAATATGTCCCTAATTGTACCCCCATGTTGTCAGACTTTGTCCAGATGTTGTGCATTAAGGGATTGAGAGGTATGTGCATAATGTTAACTAGGAATCTGGGAATATATGTAGAAACAGTCAGGTAGTGTTAACAAACATTTCCCCCAACAGGTCTTTCAGATAAGAAAACTAACTGCTTGGCAATAAAGTTTTAAATCCTGGACTGGCTGTGTTTACTATGGTATTGTATGGCCTGACATGTAGCATTCACCAAGATCTGATATCACAATAGTACTGTAGTGCCAACCACTGTTTCTCACACTGTGCTACATAAAAATATGTCTAGGAATGTCTGCATAAGACTGTTGTAATTACAAGGTCAGATTGCACAACCAAGAAAGACTTAGACAGAAAGCACTGAAGGAACAGGCAGCAGTTTCTAAATAGCTCACTCTGATGAAACAGAAATTGTTGTATTCTTAGCAGACACAGCCATGTTTCAAATCCTGGGAGTGGTAGTAAGCTGTATGCATAATCATACCTCTCAACTGCACAGAATGTCCAGATAATTGGCTCATATTTTTGGTCTGTTCCTCTTTTTTTCTGGCAAACCACTGGGATGATCTCAGGATTGTAGTCACCAAATAATGACATATATTTGAGTGTCAGACCTCAAATCCTTCAGAAAATGTATATTAAAACCTGTTACTCTAGCAACTGTCTAAAAGTTTATAAGAGCAATATTTAAAATATCTCCCTATTTGTACCCCCATTTTGTCAAGCATTGTCCAGATGTTGTGCATTAAGAGGTTGAGAGGTATGTGCATAATTGTAACTAGGAAATTGGGAATATGTGTAGAAATAGTCAGGTAGTGTTTAACAAACATTCCCTCCACAGGTCTACCAGGTAAGATAAGTAAAATTTAGCTATAAGACAGTTGAAGTATGCACTGTGTACAAACATACAACTGCCCAAACCAAGGTCATAGGGTATTGTAATAATACCTGTAGAGTAATGATTAGAGCAATAATCATTAAAGTTGTGAGTACTGCAAGGATATACAAGTTGTTAATTGACATCTCTCTCTCTTTCCCCCCACCATATCTGCAACAATAATCTAAACACACAAATCAATGGGTATGTTTTACACCAAACCTACTGTTGAGACATATGTCCTATTTTTCAACAAATATTGAAATATGTTTCTATTAATGGTCCATGTTAAAATACTGTCATTGGTGGCTTGTTGCTATCAATGTAACCTGCATGCTGTTGTAATGGCCACTGTGGTTCTGTATATTCATGTGTTTTGTTTGCTATGCAACTGTTCCAAATTTGTTGTTTTGGGTTAATGGGAATATCTGTGCATGCTGTTATAACTAATCCAGGATTGTGTTGACTATTACTAACCCACACATGTTCTAAAACTGTAATACCATAGCACGTTTGGGAAGGCCGGTCCCAACTGACCCACCTCTCCCACCTTATCTGGACATGACACCAGGCCCCAACACGTCTGGGATCCATCACAGGACCTCCTCATCTGCTGGTCCTGCACCACCTTTGGGTGGAACCACCTCATGGGAGTGGGCACGGACAGGATCCTGTCACCCAAAGCCAAGTCTGGGGTTTAGTGCATAGCGAGCTCTGAAAGGAGTTTGGAGATCTGCTACTCCAGCTTGAGGGCTGCATGGTGCAATTAGAGGGTCAGCCTGCCCCTCCTGCTCAGCCACCAGCACAGCCACCTTTGGGGCTGTGAAGGTGCAGTGGTGACTGCACATGGTGGGGACCTCAGTCCCATTGTTTCAATTTGGGAGCTCATGGGCTTCCGATTTCCAAACAACCCTCCCCGACCTGTATGCTGTCTTGTCTGTCTTGCCTGTCTTGTCTGTCTTCCTACCCAACCTACCTCCCCAAATATACCTACCATCCTTCCCCAACACCCCACTCTTACCATAAAAAGAAAGAAAGGGCAATCTGTTCCCCCCAAAAAATGTCACCCCATGCATAGCTGTCCATTTTGCACACATGTCCACTGTACACATGTAATCTGGTTTAATTGGCTTCACAACACATTATTGTTGTCCTCACCCCTTTCTCAGGGGTTTAAGTGCCCAAATATACCTCCAAATTCTGCATATATGCACAGCTGTTGCTGTAGAAGAAATGGGCAGCTATGGACCTTCCCTACACCCATCCTTCACATCCCTAGCTACTTTCCCTATCGTCTTTCCCTCTGCATGCACCTTCTTTCACTACTTTCCTACCGACCCTTTTTTCTTTTCTTTTAAAGAAATTAGCATGGGGGTAAGCAGGAGTAAGCACTTTTAAGCAGTAGTAAGTGGGATTAAGCCTGTTTGTGCAGCACTAGGCAATGTCTACACAGATTAAGCACTTTTCAGACTAACTGTCTGTAAGCATATTTAACTGGAAATTAGCATTGGTTACCACCACGCAAACCCATGCAAACCCACTTACAACTGCTTGAAAGTGCCTTAATCACTCTGTATCCAACAGTCATTGTTCTGCCCAGCAACAAAATAAGCAGCCGTTGCAAGTCTTTAACCCAGAACCCTGCACACCATAGCCACAGCAAATTACCACTAAGCCATTTGAATTGTCGATATCTCTGATGTTTTCTCAAGCATATCACGCAGCACAGTCATTCAACAGTAGGGAAAATGTATTCATATATGCATATGTACATATATATATATATATATATATATATATATATATATATATATATATATATATATACACATATATATATATATATATATATACATATATATATATATATATATATATATATATATATATATATATATATACATATATACACATACATACACTAATACTTCTCTTCTGCAATCATCTCCCCTCTCTGTGAAGTGTGCTTGCTCTGTTTAAACATCTTGGGCTGCAAGGTGCATCCCCCCACCCTCCAAACTTTTATAAGTACTATTGCTGAAGTGCAATTCCAGTGACAATATTACAAAGGCTTCTCTGCAAGCACAGCTTTTCTTCAAAGTAAATGCAATCTTTTTAAACATCTTGGGCTGCAGGTGCACCCCCCTCCACCCTCTAAACTTGAATAAGTACTATTGCTGAAGTGCAATTCCATTGAAAATATTACAAAGGCTTCTCTACAAGCACGGCTTTCTTCAAATTAAACGCAATGTATGTCTTAACTTTCAACATAAAGACTTAATGTTAATGCCTTTATATACTGAGGTTTTTTTGTTGTTTAAAGCGTGCAGACTTGCAGAGGCCTGTCTAGCTAGCCCAATTTTCCTAACTCCAATCCTGTAAGACCCATTTCAGTCTCTAGTTGATGACACACTGCTGGATTATGTACCGCTCTCTGAGTAACAAGGCAACATTTTACATTTTTGTCTATGGCTTTTATACCCAACTGTGCCTTTTTCCCCAGTTTCATCTGTGACCAGTCAATATTAGACTATTTTTGTATGGCAATAGCTATCCACTTCAAACTAAACTGCACTACCCCAGAATTAGTAACACCAGAAATAATTAACTTGTGCTAGTTTAGTTCAAGGGGGGAACTAAACTAGCACAAGTTAATTATTTCTGGTGTTACTAATTCTGGTGTTTCTACCCCAGAATTAGTAACACCAGAAATAATTAACGTACTAGTTTGGTTCCTTCTTGAACTGTACTGCCATTTACTTAACTGCAGTTCATCTATTCTCCTGGTACTCTCTCCATATCACTTACCTACAGTTTGAGTCAATTGATTGTTTTTGTTTGAATTGCCCATCCTCCAGAATCTGGCTGAGAGACCTGTCAATCACTCCCATAGGACTCCTCCTGCAATTAGTCCCTGGCCTCCTTCCCCACTAAGAATGCATAGGACAGAAGTTATATAAAGGCCTATATTTTCTGTTACCTGATTGTTTTCCAGCCCACAACCCCTCCTAACAGCAGCTAACAGGTCTCTGCCCGCCTCGCTCCCCACCCTGCCCCCAATTCCCACACACCCCGGTGGTCCTACCTTTATTAGAAGAACAAACCCCTCCCATCATTTTTACCACCAACCACAACACTACTCCCAACTCTAAATCCACCATCTTTCCAATATTATCCCTCCTCTTCTGCTAACATGAATAAGCATACCATACTTATACTATTTGCATACCCTCTCCCTGCATATCTTACATCTTACCAAAACTCCATTATACCCCCACTCAACCACTTCCACTGTACAACTATTCACACCATCACTCATGACTCACCCTCACTCTGCTCCTCTCCCACCAACTCAAGAACCATCCCTATGCATCCCCCATGTATTCTGTCAACTAAAATACTCAAACTAAATGCATCCCTACAAGTTAACAAAATAATCCTCCCACCACATCTGTTACCGACTGCACCCAATCATAAAGTTTCCCTAAAATGCAAACTTTTTCACAAACTGATAAAACTAATAACCTCATGCATATCAAAACTTGCCCTCAGTGGAGACATCCACCCCAACCCTGGCCCCTCCATCTCCAACCCCAATTCTAATAATCAGACTAAAAACCACAACATCTCCCAAATCCCAGACAGTAGAAAACCAAATAACCTCCTTCTGCTAAGCTTAAATATCAGAAGTATAACCAACAAAGTCCATGAACTCCATGCCATCATAGACTTGAACTCCCCGGATATAATCATCCTGACAGAAACCTGGCTAAAATCTCACATTACCAGTGAGCAAATCCTCCCTAATGGTTACAACATACAAAGTCTAGACTGACTAAACAAGAAAGGAGGTGATATAACTATAATATTTAAACAGCATCTAAACATCCAGATCCTAAACTCATCAGCTCTCCAAATTGCCAATGAAGAAATAATATATACCAACCTGAAAATAAACCAAAATAAAACCATCAACATAATAGGATGCTTCTTCCCACCTGGCCAAAATATCCCTCCACTAGAAAACCTCCTCAGCTGGGCTACCCACCATCTCACCCAAGAGACCATAATTTTAGGTGACTTCAATATTGATTGGCAATCTTGCTACAGCAACCATCCAACCCAGCATCTAAACCTTCATGGCTTCACCCAACTATTCTAGTCACCAACCAGAATAAATAAAAACTCCAACAAGCACACTACCCTGGATTGGATACTAGTCAGTAAGATTCCCCAGTCCTATGTAGCAGACTGCCTATCAGATAGCCTCAGAGATCATTCCCCAACATTCCTACTCAAAAAATACCTGTACCAAGTTAAACCTTTCATCTACTGTCAAATACATAAAAAACTACACTTTAACCCAATCACATTCATCTCATCCCTCAAAGAATGTATCTGGCACCCTTTAAATTACCTAAGCCTAGATGGTGCAGTCCAATTTTTCAATACTACCTTCCTAAGCATCCTAAATAACTACTTCCTCATAAGACTTACCAGAACCAAAGCCCAACCCTCCCCATGGCTACAGAAAACCACTAGGTCAGAAATGAAAAACAGAGATAAAGCCTGGGAACACTGGTGCAAAACCAAAACTCCCTCAGCTAGACAGAAATTCCTAGAACTACACAATAAAGTCAAAAAGCTAATGAAGGAGGACAAATTCCAATACTACCAGTCTGCCCTCATCTCCTTCCAACAAAACCTCAAACAATTCTGGACCTCCATAAACTACATCCTCCACCCAGGTAAAATTAATACCCCTACACCTAACATTCTTGCTACCTCATTCAGCACACACTTCACACAAACCATACTATCACTAGCTAGACAACACAACCCCCTCCCCTACACCCCACACCTTCATCCAGTAATCTCCCCACACTCTTGTCATTTTCTCCCATTCCTACCTCCAACATAAGAAAACTCTTAACTAAACTTAAACCCACAAAATGAGCAGTAGACAACCTCCCAAGTGAATTCCTACAAATTGCAGCTGACACCCTAGCCTACCCAGTATCAATCTTGATTAACCAATCTCTGTCAGAATGGTACATCCCTACACTATGGAAAATAAAATCACACATAATTCCCCTTCACAAAGGCGGCCCCTCCACAGATCTAACTAACTACTACCCCATAGCGATTCTATCTCCACTCTCCAAAATACTAGAGAGATGCATTCACTCTCAAATCTCAGACTACCTCCTTACTAGCAACCTCCTTTCTAATACTCAACATGGTTTATGACCAAACCATAGCACCAACACTGCCTTACTCTCTTTTACTAACACTATTCTTCACCATAAAAACAATGGCCATCTCTCCTCTGCTACTTTCCTAGACCTATCTAAAGCATTTGACATGGTCCCACACAAACAACTCATCTCTGTACTCAGTAACCTATCCTTCTCTCAATCAGTCACCAACTGGTTTCAAAGTTACCTGGTCTGACCACCAGCAATCTGTTGTATGGCAAAATTATGTATATCCCCAACTACCTGTCTCTACTGGTGTCCCCGAAGGATCCATCCTTGGACCCCTACTCTTGTCAATTTTCACCGGTAATCTAGCCTCTGTCACTAAACATGACACACTCATACAATATGCAGATGACTCAACCATCTTCTGCTCAGCCCAGTCCCTACTCGAACTGCAAAATGTCACACAGGATGCCTTTTCCTCTGTTGAAACTTGGCTATCTGATGCCCAGTTAATACTCAACCCAAAAAAAACTAAACTCCTCATCTTTGAACCCACCAAACATACACAAAACAAATCTCACTTTAACATCACAGCAAAAGACAACACAACTATCCACCCAACAGATCACACCAAATTGCTAGGAGTTGAAATAGACAACAATCTCAAATTTGGCATTCACATATTCCTGACCATAAAAAAAGTCCACAAAAAACTAGGAGCCTTATACAGAAATAACCAACTCCTCACCAAAGTAGCTAGGATTTCAGTTGCAAATTCGCACCTTATCTCCACCCTACTTTATGCTTCTCCAATATATACCAACCTAAGGCAATACAATCTAAATAAACTCAAGACCTGCTACAACAAAATTGCCAAATTCACCACAGGGGCATCCTAGCGCAGTTACCACTGTCTGTCCCTTACTGAACTAGGCTGGCTAGAACTCCTTCACCTCCTTCAATGGTATCAACTTACACTCACCCACAAACTGGTAAACCATCCTCTAAATGTCCCATCCCTCAAATATCTACTCCAACCCTATCTCACCACCAGACCACTACAATCCAGCAACAAAAATCAATTACAGGTTACTAGAGCAAATAACACTGCTGAAGAAGCACTATTCTCAAGCGCTATAGCCAAATTATGGAACACCCACCCCCACAATAACCTCTGTACCACCATGCACCCACTTCAAAGCTTTACTTAAAGTGCACCTAAAAACATGCTGGCTATGCCCCTGTAAGTCTCCCCTCTAACTTCTCCCACTCCATCTACCCTCTACCTCTCTTCCACCCCACAAACTACCTTTGATTACAGCAAGCTCTGATACTTCCATGCCTATCTATTTATTATATGGCAGTCACTTCTTATTGTAACATTTGTTAATATCTGCTATGACTTCATGGATAGAACAGATGCTAGTTATCTACTGAATGTACTATGTTCTTCATCTGTAACTATGTTTGTAATATTTTAATTGCTAGGATTCTTCATCTGTAACTATGTCTGTAATATTTTTATTTGTGGAACTTTTCTCCCTGGGCCTCTGCTGAAAATGGACCTGCATCCAGTCGGACATTCCTGATCAACAAATGTAAATAAATAAATAAATTTTATATATATATATATATATATATATATATATATATATATATATATATATATATATATATATATATATGTGTATATATATATATATATATATATATATGTAGTGCATTCGGACATCGGATCCACATTCTGTACCTCTCACTGCAAAACATCTGACCAAAGGCACTGTAAATGGGGGTGAAGGGGTCAAAAATAGGGACCTCTTGTAATTATTGCCATTATCCTTTCCTCAACAGGTGAGCTGTCTGCTTTGCAACAAAATAGCCAACACTTGCAAGTCTTGAACCCAGGACACTGCACAACAGAGTCATAACAAGTTACCACTAAGCCATCTCAGCTGTAAGATGGGATGATTTCACTAACATATCATGCATAACAGTCAGTCTACCATAGGTAACGTACGAAGTGGAAGCACTAAACACTCTAATGATACATATACGCACACACACACACACACACACACACACACACACACACACACACACACACATATATGTGTGTGTATATATATATATATATATATATATATATATATATATATATATATACATATATATGTATATATATATATATATATATATATATATATATATATATATATATATATATATATATATATATATATATATATATATTTATATATATATATATATATATATATATATATATATAAAAATATATAAAGACTTTTATATATATATATATATGAGAGAGAGAAAGATTATATATAGAGGGTGCACAGAATATCAAACAGCCATTATTCCTACAGTTGCCACCTTTTCAATTGGCTAGTGTCTGATTCATTCCTACAAATGAGAATTATTGCATGAAACATATACCCACACACAATGCAAAGGACATGACACCCCACACAGTTTGCATACATATAAATGTTTATTTGTGTACTATTTCAGTTGTTTATGCCTGTTCTTCTAGCATTTAGCGGTTTGAAATACATGATAACTGATTAATGCAACTCTCAAATAAACATATGATACAGTAATCTGCAAAACATAACATACTTTGCTGTCTAGGCTAAAGCCTTCAACTAGTACAACAGTAAAAAACACACTTGCCTTGAAGATAAGAATCAATCAACACTTAATAACAGATGTAGCTCAACAGCCTCCAATTACACTCTGTACTCAACCCCATAGGAGGAAAAGTAGCAGTTGTCACAATGCAAATGTATCCATTAAATAACAATGTTTAACTTAAAATGTCACTATCACACAGACAAACAGAACTGTGTGCAAGACAGTAAGCTCTAGCCCACCACTGTTCCCATTGTGAAACGTATGAAAATGTACAGCCATGTACCTTAATATTTCTTATTACTGATATCCCTCACATGTTGTAACAGCCTAGGATAAAAACATTTAATACCCCTTCCCTATAAAATGTCTTACAAGGGCATAAAACAGTGTTCTCCATACACTGACCTCCAGACTGTACAGGGTCACACATGTTTTGTCCAGCTGTAGCCCTCATATATATGGACCATACCCCACAACTTGTGTGGGAGTCCACAACATCACTGTAATGATAACATGAATGTCAGCACTAAATAATGATAGACCATGCCTATCAACCTCTTACTGCATGACATCTGGACAAAGCCTTTTATATTGGTGGAGGATAGAGGCTGAAACACAGGGCCATATTTTAAATATTGCTGCTATATACTGTGTAAGTTACTGGTGTTACAGGATTGGTTACAATATACCCTTACTCAAGAATATGACGTTAGAAACACAAATGTATGTCGCCATGTACTGATAGCAATAAACAGAGAGAATGCCACTGATATGTCAGGGACAAAACCTGTGTGGGGAACAGACAAAACATAGCCAATCCTCTGGCCATCATGTGCATAGGCCCACAGTTGAGAGCTATGCAGGCAGACTGCATGCCATGCAAAACTAGCATGTACACACAAACCCTGTAAAACTAGTAGTATTCAATCCATATAACAGCAATACTCACACACTGTCCCTAGGTCTGGAACCTTATACAAACATGTAGTTCACCTGTGTCCACAAGTCCTGTTGTAAGAGGTATTGCTACCTGCTGTCTGTAACTCTGCTGCCCACACACAGGAAGGATGCCTTCCATACAGGAAAGGTAAAGGGACAATGCCCACATGATGTAGTTATTTATAGTAGTGGGTTGCTATGACATTGCCTATTGGAAGACCTACACAGCTGCCTGCATGCAGGTAGCAAGTGGGGAACAGCAATTGGTGCAGAGGCCATCACCTGAACATGAGCATCACCTACAAAAGCCATGCTTCAACCTACTCAAACAAGCTCGATCCCAGTAGTGGAGAGAGAGAGCGAGAGAGAGAAACAAAAAAAAAAAAAACATAAATAAAACCTCAAAATAAGAAACAAGAAGACATCCTGTACAAAGAAGGAACCTGAAGATAAACCAGGTATGTGAAACATGTAAGCATGTAATTAAATGTAGTACTTGGTCTGTAATAATGGGATAGATGATTATGAAAGATGTATATGTACCATCAATACTTACTGTAATGATGTCCTGCTGAACAAATGCTATGGGGATAGCATATGGCTCTGTCTGCAATGTGCCATACCTGTCAACTGTGCAGATCTGCACAGAATGCCAATATTTAGCATCATGTTTGTTCTGTTCCTCCAAACATCTATATTAGTCTGGCAAATAGCTGAAGGTAGAAGTAATGAAGCCATGACAGATACATGAGTTTCAGACCCCACCACCTTCAGAACAGTCATGGCAATGCAAAATGTATCATGCACAAACTTCATAGGTTTGTAATAGGCGTATCTATGATCTGTCCCTATATATCCCCCCAATGTTAGGCTTTGTCCACATGTGATACTCTAAGAGGTGGATAGGTTGGGTCACAGCTGAGGAGCCTGACACACCCTGGGAAAGGACAGCTCACATATGGCAACCACTAGAGTGTCTGTCAAACAGTTGTGTCTGTGCCACTGCTAGGCCAGTTATGGGATTTTGCCCATATTCATATGTTATCTGTGAATATGACTATTATACATGTTTGTATTGTAAATCTAGGATACCTATTAAGGGCATGAGAATAATAAAGCACTGTTGCAGATGTGCATGTTAAACTGCATGTGATATATTGAATTAATAACATTCAGCTGTACAGTGTTCTTCTGGACAAACTTCACATCTGTGACAGATATCTGTAGTCACTTACACACATACTTGTGTTATGGCAGCTATATTGATAAGTTATCAAAATTGACTTCCCTGTTTTGTCACCCATTGAGGTGGACCAATAAACAGAAGTCCTGGTATAACAGGTTGAGACGTATAATTGAGCTTCAAGACTTTAAATACAGTGTGCCATAATGATATAGAACACAAATGTGTACCAGGTATCCCTTGAGCATGTGTATGTATGCGTATGTCTAGCTGAAAGACACAAAAGTAATAACATGGGTCAAAAGCAGTCCATAAAATAGGATGCACATGTTGCACATGTGTGTAATATCACTGTCACTGCATACAGCAAAATAAAATGTGTACTGCTACTAATTGTTGCATTGTCATGATACTGATATGGGTACTACAGTAGGCATGCTTATCACATAGTAATCAGAGAAGTGTACAACTGTGTTATGACCCACTGTCCATGCCTACCACTAGCAGCTATATCAACACCCATATACACTGGATATCAAAGTGTACACACCCCTGTTGGAATGCTAGGTCTGTGTGCTGTATGCCAATGAGACTACAGGAAGTCATGTCAAAATGTTTCTCACCTCAAATGTGACCCATAACCTGTACAATTCTATTGAAAAAGAAACAAAGCTGTTTCATGGAAGGTGGGCTACCACTGCCAAGTGAAGATGGAATATGATGTTAGAGAGTATAAACCAAGACAAATGGATGCTGTAATCATTTCAGCAGGTGTGTGTACAACATATCAGTGTAAGGGTGTGCACACACATTCAACTGGCTTACTGTACTGAGTATTAATTCCCATATGCTGGAGGGACAGGTTCATAACCCAGAGACTGCACATGCTATGGAATATACTTCCCATACATGTCAAGCAGAGTACCTCACTGTCCCTCTTCAAGAGAAATATTGATGTGTGGATGGGAAATAGAAAATTCACCACAGGGATCACTCCAGTGGCTTTACTCAACAGAGGCACTGGGAACTAAGGTTGGGTGGCATAATGCCAGGGTAATCCTATGGGTTAGGCTTGTAAAGGCTCCAGGGCCATTTGTCTAGTACACACCTATGAACCTATGAACCTATATGTTTCCACTGGACAGGATGTTATGTTCCCTATTGAACTGAGCAGGCTATTTGGCACATCACAGGTGGGGATTGTGTTGACATGTGCTTTTGTGGGGTCATGTTCCAATTGCAAAAGTACCATGCATTGTAACAGGGGTGTGTACACTTCATATCCACTGTAGCTATATGGAATCAGCAGTACCTTACCTGTACAGCCATCCTCCACCAATAGAGTAATCTCCCTTGGTGGACACCACCAAGACACAAAGCACATAATAGGTTGCTATAGTGGCTGTACAGGGACACATAGGTGCAGATCACAACTTGCAAGCAAGTGCACCTCTATCTGAGCAAGCATGTAGGTTCACAGGTGACCTCCTGCAAGTCTGACTATGACTAGAAATCAGACATATCTAAACCACCAAAGCCAATTGCAACCATGTCTACACATATGTACGCAGTCTCAGAGCCAGTAACATAAGTCAACCTGTACTGGGGGTAAAGCACACCTCATACACACATGCCAGGGATACAGGCAGCCTGCATCAGACATGATAGGCAGGAACAGTGGCACCCTGTCCACAACAGTAGTACAGGGGGATATGCACATCACCACACTCCTGCCAGCATAAATGATGAGCATGGACAAAAACAGCAAGTCTCCATGGGGCATGAGAACATCACAGTGTGCCTCCTACATGAACACAGGCATGTGCTCACAGTCACATCACACACTACAGTCAAACTCACACATGCCACCATCCACACACCATCCACATGGAAGGTGGCCACTGTCATCCCTCTACACAGAAATAAATGGTTGTGTAGTGGATTATGCCATTAAATACAACATTGGGGGAACTGGACAGGTCAGGGCCAGGAGTGTAATGCAAGATGTACAAGCCATGATAGCTTACAGTGTTATGGTATAGCCTGGATTATTTGCAAGTAATACCCACTGTTGATGTGCACATGGACAACTGTATGAGGTCCTCTGAGCTTTTTTCATGTTTATATCTTCCAGGTACAATGTCCTGGGAATGTCTGCCTGCATACACACCCCTGGAAAATGATGCAATAATCCAGTACCTCATAGTCCATCATGCCATCCTCTTCAGGTGCAGGGCCCAAGATCTGCAAGAGAGGACCGCCATGTGGAACAAGCTCGTCCACAGGGTAAACGTTGCTGGCCTGCACAACTGCAATTATAAGCAGGTGCGGCATCGCTGCACTGATCTGATCTGCCACACCTGTCAGTATGCCGCTGCAGTTAGGGGGGACCAGCAAGCCACAGGTGGGGGTCATGCCATCCAGCCCCCACTGACACATGCTGAGGAGCTCCTCGCCAGCCTTGGGACACCTGCCCGCAAGCCAAGCCAGCAAGCTGAAGACAGCATTGTGGAGGTGGGTGCCACCCACACAATGAACAAGGAGCATGCAGGCAAGGCCCCAGGGCACATTAGTAGACCACTGTTGCTTATCCATTTTCATCTATAAAGTATCTACATGCATATGTCAGATAAGATAGTCTGTTGCTGCAGTGTAGTAATGAACAGATATGCATAATCTCTAGTATTGTGGGTCTGTACTGTTGATGTGCTGAAATGCTGCTGCCACCCTGTACCAATGCCACTGGTGTGGCTACTGACATTACGTCTTTCACACAACTATTTAGGTCCCTCTAGTATACAACTGGGGCAGCAGCCTGTAGCTAGTGAGTATGGAGTTGTTTTGTTCAGGTTTGCCAATACACCGGCCATATTATGGTCATGCTATTTGCTATGCACACATTCAACACACCTACCAATAATGCATGCTGTACATGTTCACTTATTGTTGCTGTTAACTGCACTGCATCATGGTGGTCACCATGGTGGCATATCTGAAGGGTAAGTAAGAGTCCTGCAGTATACCTAACAACCTGTCAGTGCAAGATGTGTGGACAGATATGAACATAATGGTGGGACAAATGGCCTACAGTAGGGACATACCTGAAACATTACCCTTATACAGTGGCTACAACAGTGTATACACCACTATTACAATGGCAACTGCTCCTGATCTAAACAATGGCAAATCACAATACCACATTCCACACCTTTTGCAACCTGTAATGTGATCCTAAAATGAGCAATGAATGTGTAATATGGATTCTTATGTTAGGACAACAAATATGGGGAATACATACCTTAACATACACTGGAAGCATATGTGTGCACACACTCCAAATAACATATTGTGGAAGCAGCTTGTGAGGTACTGACAGCATTCACTCTTCTTGAGTACATACCTTCCATCAAGTACAGAGCCTCACTGTCATACCAAGTAATGGTCTGCTGTCCAAGAAGTATGTCCATGACATTTTCCCACTCACCTGCAACAGAGGCAGCCATGGCTTGCATACATCTTACAAACCATGAAATGGATCCCATATCCGAAAGGTAGCACTCAAGAGTGGCAAAAGGTGCCTTACCTCACCATTGCATATACCATTGCAAACAGTGTGGACAGTCATGTATGTGTGCATGAAGTATGGGACAAAATTAATGTAGAAAATAGACAGATGCCCATCCAAAACAGATGACAACACATGTTGCAAACCAGTCATGGAGGCTGCCCAGAAACATGCAGCAACACTGAGGGACCTGCAGGAATATCTAGCAAGTACTGCCTGTGCAGTACCTGTGTCGACAATCACCTGGAGTCTGCATAAGTGTGGCCTATGGGTTAGGATAAACAGATGGAAGAGTTGTTGCACAGGAAACATCATCCACAGCTCTCTACAGGTAACATATGCATAACATCAAGTCTCCCAAAGGCATGAGTTGCAATTTGTAATGGTGTCATGAGACCAAGGCTGAAACCTACAGACAGTATTCATAAAGATACATGTGGTGCACAAGCAACACCTCGCTCCTCCTCAGGTCCACCATCCCCATTTTTGCCTTGCTGGTGCCAGTCTACACCTTTAGGTTTGCTGTTCATTAGCAGGAACTAGGCAGGTAGACATGGCGTTCGGAATTTAGAACATTGCAAACTAACACTCATGTGTGACCCATAGTTGTCAAGCATCTGCAATAAGGCTGAGGATGGGGAGGGGTGTCATCCTGAAACACAACAGTGAACTGAAACATACATCCAAAGCTCACTAAGAATGGCTGCATCTGAACACAGTCAAGGTCATGAATTGGGTCAGACATAACCCTGACTCCACAGCAATAGTGAAGCCACTGTGTGATCTCCAAGGGCTGTGCACATGAGCTGATCTTGCAATCAGGCAGAGTTGGGGGACATTTGTAGGGCAGAGTGACAAATAATGGCAAGTGAAGATAGGCCATGCTAGTATGGGTCTATATTGAATTAGCGAATGCTTAGAAAAGTGAACGCTAATTCAGCAACCATTTTTAAGCCAAAGCTTAAAATGTCAAACAACCGTAACAGCGATTTTTTTCACAGGGAAAAAATTGCAGGGCCTTTTTCAGGAGTTCACCATTAACTCCACTGTGGTGCGATCTCAGAGTTGGTATATTTAAGTAGGGGGATCGGGGGTGTGGGGGGGCAAAGCCCCCCTACATTAGATAATGTTTTAAGTCTTTTTTTTTTGTGGACCAGTGATTTTTTTTTCCCTGGGAAAAAAAATCGCTGTTCCAGGTGTTCGAGATTTTAAGCTTTCGCCTAAAAATGGTCAATGAATTAGTGTTTGTTTTTTCTAAGTGTTCACTAATTCAATATAGACCCACTAGTATGCCCCTTCCAGGAATAGTGATTGCTGTAGTTCACTTAACAGGTGCTGCAACAAACCATTGTGTTAAGCGTGTGCACACTTATGCAACCCACATATTGTATGCATCTCATTCAGCATCTACATGACTTAACACATTTCTTTGATACTGCATTGGATTGCACAGGTCATATGTCACATATCAGGTGTGTGTAATGTTAACATATGCAGTATTGTGGCCCCAGTGCATATCATGGAAGAGGCTGGCATGTCAACAAGGTTGTGCACACTCCTCATATCCATATTAAGCTTTGAAGGTTGTGAGTGTAATCGGATTTTATTGCTCATACATGCACTGCAGGTGATGAGATCTGCAAATCAGAGGTCAGGCATTAACTATTGACATCAGTCCTCATATTATCCCAGGTATGTGTCAGGAAAAACACATAGGGGCTGTGAGCAACAGATCAAACATAACTGCCACACATATACACATTCAGCAATGGTGTGTACACTTGTGAGGTATGGTGCACAGTACATACCAGTGTGATGTACAGGTGGACAGCAATACTGTGTACATGGGTGCAGTGTGTTCCATGGGATGGGGCATCACCTACTGACACAACTCACGCATCACAGAGATGTTGGTAACAAGGACAGAGTATGGCTGCAGTGCATGCTGTTGAGTGTCATACATGTTGACTGTTGGGTAATGAGAGGTCTGTGTAATATCTTTGTGCCACCTCACCTGTAAATAAGTGTGTGTGTGTGTGTGTGTGTGTGTGTGTGTGTGTGTGTGTGTGTGTGTGTGTGTGTGTGTGTGTGTGTGTGTGTGTGTGTGTGTGTGTGTGTGTGTGTGTGTGTGTGTGTGTGTGTGTGTGTGTGTGTGTGTGTGTGTGTGTGTGTAGAGGTAAGCCATAGTGTACAGGTCTTAAATTACATTTTGTGTTTGCCCCTCACAGGTGGCAAGGTAGGTCAGGGTCCCTCCCGCAGGCAAACTGATATTAGTGTCCATACAGACTATGACAATGATAGGCATGGTGAGGCACAGGCAGGGTTGTTGGAGGCCGAAACTGTGCCATCAGTTGACATCCCACTTTTATCCACCCCATCCCCACACACAATCACAATGCCCATACATACCCCATCACCAGTAGCCATAGATGAGGGTCAGTTGGTAGGTGGTGGCATGAGACAGGACAGTGTGGGGACTATGGCAAGTGTGTCTCTACACAGCAGCCATAGCCAGCTGACCAGTGTGGTACCACACAGGCAGATGTACAGGGGTGCACGTAGGAGGGCTGCTGGCCATCATGCCCCTGACACAGCAGGTGTCACCAGACACATGTTTCAGGCCATCATGGAGGCACGGGTATATATGGAACATTACACCAGAGAGAGTCTGAGGCTCCAGAGGGCTACTCATTCTGCTGTACTTGACAACATCCGTGATTTTGCAGTGCCCACCATTATTTTGCAGAGGTCCTGGATAGACTGTTGGGTGAGATGGTAGGAATCCTGGACCGTGTGGTGTCTGTGGTAGAGCATGTGGTGGGAGTAGGGCAGTGGCCATGTTGGCATAGGTCAGCAGCACAAACAGGTGGAGGTCTATGTGGACGTGCAACAACTCAAGGCCATTCCTGTAGTGGCAGTACCTTCACCAGCACTGCAGAGTGGGTACTTTCCACACCACAATGCAGCAGGTCATGTGCATATGGTCTTGGCTGGTCCCAACAGGGATGTGGATCCAGTGGAAAACTGTCATCATCAGGGGAGAGTACCATATCTGGAGTTCTGCCTGGTAGTGCCCGTGAAACCCCTGGCAGGCACAGTTCTCATGTCCATGGCCAGAGACAGTGAACTGTACACCCTGCCATGTATGGTCTGCAGCTGTCCAACAAACCCCTGTATAGGGCAGCCACATGGCAGACATGTGTGCATACATACACACACTTCACCAACACAGCTAGGGCAGCTACACACACCACATCTGCAAAGCCCATTTAATAAAGAACCCCCTAACCCACACACAAGATGTCAACCAAATGGATCAGCCTAGGTCTCTGGCAAACCCAGAACACACCCTGTGCATATGATGATACCTGTGCCACATCCCTGTCATCCATACCATCGATGCAGGGACATACCGATATGGTTCTGATGCACAGGGTGAATGTCCTAAGGTTTAGCAATGTAATGCTGTTTAACATGCTTTCAGCTGGAATGATTAATGCTTACACATCAGGGTGTGTAGCTGTCCAGCCATGATGCATTATAGCTGTTATTAATACTGACTGATTGTGGTCTCCATAATGTATTATGTTTGTGTTCTAGGTGTCCACGTGTCAGCAGGATGTTGGTCTGCTGTCCTGTCCTACAAGGGGTGTAGCACTGTAGTGACACATTGACTGTGTCATAACCCAGGTGCAGCTGAACACAGGTAACAAGTCTGTATAACAGTTATTGCATGTGCCACATGGCTGATAGGTCTGAGGGGTGTATACAGATAAGTACATGGTGGCTGATGTCAGCAGCTCTTCCACAGTGGACAATTGTAAGTGTACTGGGTGGCAGACACCAAATGTCTGTGAATAACACACACACCCACACACACACACACACACACACACACACACACACACACACACACACACACACACACACACACACACACACACAGAGGCTTTGGTGTTGATGCAATACACAGAGAATACAGTTCACATGGATGTACTTCATTTTGCAGTGAACTCACTTTGGCCTATGTAATTCCACCCAGATTAAATTGCCCAAACATCACATCAGGAAATAATCAGTTTGCCAGTTTAATGTCATTGACGATGTTACTGGCAGGGTATATGTCTTCTTCCCCAATGTAGTGCAATCCTGGAGTTGGTAAACATAGGTGTGCTGGTGTGGGTTGCACAGCTCCCTACTTTGGAGGGTATGGGGTGGCGTAGAACCACACATAGTGTGATTAACAACTACTTAACCTGGTAACATAAACTGTACAGTATAACAGCACACTAAGCTGGGGGATACCCACAGCAATAACCCCAATGTGGGTGGCTGTGGCCACAACAACCACACCAATGTATATATACCAACTCCAGTATCACTGTACAGCTGTACAGTAGGGAAGAGGGTATTTACACATCCACTACTAGTTTTGCTTGAATGTATTTCCACAAGCTGATTGCTTTGAAATGTTACCTTTAGCCAGTTAGTTCTCGGACAAGTAATCTCCCTGGACATATATTTTCTGCAAACCGAAGTAGATCCCTTCACATATACACACACTTACTTGGCAACACTAAGAGTAGAACCCCTACCTAGGTACGTATTGCTACTAATGTGTTTGGCTTTAATTGCACACACCACAGAGCTTTTGGGGTGAGATGTGTCCCGAGTTTCTTGTTAAGTGAAGAACATCATCAGACCTTCTACAGTATGGTAATGGGGGTGTATTGGGTGTTAATGAACAATACATGGTATGACATATTGTCATATACACATTGACAAACACATACAGTCATAGACACATTTGACAGACCTGGGTTTAGCAGTGCTACTACCTTATCAGTGAGTCCATTCTGTTACAGAGTTTTTCCACACAGCACATGCATCATTGGGCTGAATAGTGTAATCAATTACCTGTATGGTTGATGGTGACAGCAGTCCTCATACAGTGGACCTTAGTACATGTACTGGGGGTACCATGGTGTAAAGACAGTATACCCAGCACCCACACCCCACATTGGATACTGTAATCACTGAAACCCATGATAATGCTCTGACATACCCACAATCAAACATTGCCCAAGACTGTAATACAACCCCTTGTCTATCTAATCAGTGCTACTAAAGGGATATGCATTTATTGCACATGCCACAGGAATAGTAGGGTGAGGATTTGTCATGGCTCTCCTAATGTCAGCAACATCACTATCCCTTATAATGTATGGCAAGGTTTATTGTATTTGGAGAATGTGGCCTCAGAATGCTGTATCCCAAAAATAGGCACACTCACACACATACACAAACCTGCTAGGACTCAAGAGGGTAACCCACGCCTATCTACCCATTTGTAGAACAGTGTTATGTTGGTACTGCAAACTCCAGGTAGTCATAGGGTGAAGAGTGCAACAAGGTACATTTAACATCAGTTACAGCAGCAGCCATTTCTAAGTATGGCAATGGGGGTGTAGTGAGTGAGAAGGCCCTCAGCGTATTTTCAACTGTAAGTTTACAAGCACATTGACACTGTTTTTCTCAGTAATGCACACTGACACATTTGTCAGTACTGAGGTCCATAGGTACAGGTGTCCCTAGGTGTGTACCAGGCTAATATCCATGGAGAGATGAGAAGAGTAGGGCATGTGGGTACACTGGTACCATACCATCTGACATTTGTCAGCAGGCCATCTATTAATTCATGCCACTTGAGTGATCCCCAGGGTGACAGTTACATTCAACATCCAATCATCTGTTTTTCTCTTGCAGAAGGCCAGTGAGGTGCTCCAATTGACATGTATGCAACATGTATTACATAACATGGCCAGTGTCTGTGTTACAGACATGTACCCAAGCATGTTCTGTTGAATGTGGTAGAATGTAGTAGTCAGGTTGAGGTATCCATGGTATATGGTGCATACAGGGTGGGGTTTCCTAGCTGTGGCATTCATAACACAGCTGGACAGACATGTCAGTGTCAGTCAATCAGAGATTGCCTGTAAGCAGCCACGATGGATAGCTGACATCTTCACATCTGTACAGAGGACAGACAGAAAATAGCTAGCCAACAGGTTATGCATTAGGATGAATGTTTTGACAGATAGACATCTGACACTGATAGGTATGCCATTACTACATGACAGCAGCCCTCAATGACATACCTAAACACCTAGTAGTCTACAGTCAATATCCACATATCAGATTAATATCCAGTAGAGAGATACTTAATAACATACAGCTCACACACCAAGAACATGATAGTCAGTACTCAGAGTCCAGTTTTGCATGCAGGGGTGTATGGTTACAGTACTACAATATGCAATCTACTCTTACTTGGAAAAGCACTATTAAAAGTAGTAACGTAACAATACATGCGAGTGTGACTGCATATAACCTGGGATACTACCCATGTTTGAAACACACACAAAGAGAAAAGATTGTGGTACTATCCATGTATACTCAGGTATCCCATACAGTATACTCACACCCCTTGCTACTGTAATGACAGCACATAGAAGCATGTTATGTACATGGAATTAAATATACTTATTAAAGATATCATTACCCTGCTATTTTATCAGACTGGAATGTGAACACTGGTTACCAGGGCTGAGCTATGCTTAGCAAGTATAAGCATTGCTTAAATGTAAATGCTAAGCAGATTTTCACACTGGTAAGCAAAGCCTACACACTGTAAGTGCCTTTTCATTTAGCTGTACATTAGCACCACTTGCCATCATGCAAGCCAGCATAAACCTGATTAAAGCTGCTCAAAACTGCCTTAACCACTCTATATCCAACACTCCTTGTTCTACCTAGCAACAAAATAAACAGCCCTTGTAGGTCTTGAACCCAGGGCTCTCTAGACTACAGTCACAGCACTGAACCACTAAGCCATCTGAGCTGCACAAATGTTTGTTGCTTGTTCAAATATATCATTCAGTACATCTATTGAATAGTAGTGAACAACTGCTTTGACAACCACAATTGTTTACTTCTTGTTAGTGAAAATAGTGTTGAATCATAGGTTCATAGGTAGGTACTAGGCTATTGGCCCTAGGGCCTATATAAGCCTAGTCAAACAGTACCCTGGCTTTCACCACCCAAGAAAATTATTTTTCTGTGCCCGTTGAGCAGAGCCACAGAAATGATCCACGGGGTGACTTTCCTATCTTCCATCCAATCATCAAGATTATTCTTGAAGAGTGCTAATGAAGAGCTTTGTTTGATATAGATAGGTAGCTTGTTCCAGAGTATGGGAAGTCTCTGGGACAGGAATCTATCCCTTCAGCATGTTCTGTTTATTGTGCTGACAAGGTTTAGGTCCCTAGAGCATGTAGTTTAGAGGGACTGGGATTTCTTTAAGTGGAGCATGTCCAACAGCTCTGGGTTTGACATAGCTTTGTATGTTAGGCAGAGATCACCTCTGAGTAAGCAATACGCGATGGAGTAAAGCTGGAGTTTTTTGAGAAGGTCTGCATAGGGCATCTGTTTGAGGCTGGCAATCCTCTTTGTGAGGTATTTCTGCAGCCTTTCCAGCTGTTGTAGATGTCTTGTGAGGTACATACCAAAAGGGGTGTTGTACTCTATAATGGGTCTAATGAGTGATGTGTAGAGGGGGAACAATGACCTCTTTTTTCCTGGATGAGAAACATTTTGTGATGAGGTATGCCATGTAGAAGTATTTCCTGACTACTGTGGCAATGTGACTATCAAAGGAGAGACTACTGTCCACCTGTGTCCCAAGGTCTCTTATCACACTTTTGGTGTTAAGTAGACTATCACCTATGTGGTAGTTCATGGGTACAGAGTTTTTACGAAAAGGGATGACAATGCACTTTCTGGCATTGAGCTTGAGGCCATGGCTTTGACACCAGGCATCTGTCTCAGTGAGGCCCTTTTGTAGGATGTCCACATCGTTAGGAGTTTTGATTATGGATCCTAGTTTGCAGTCATCTGCAAACTTTGTTAGCCAAAGACCTTCTGTGTTAGCCTGTACTTCAGAGAAGTAGATGCCAAACAGGAGAGGACCCAGGACTACTCCACTTGTCACTGGTCTGAATTTGGATTTAGAGTCTGCTACTTTCACAGTGTGGGTTCTGTCAGTGAGCCAGTTGGCAACCTATCTTGTGACATAGGTTTTTATGCCTAGTTTAGTGAGTTTATCTATAATTCCAGAGAGGGAAATGTTGTTGAAAGCCTTGGTGAGATCTAGATAGGCTGTGTGAACCACCTTACCCTCATCTGTGGCTTTGGTGACCGCTTCAAAGAAGTCTGTCAGGTTTAGGAGACATGATCTGCCTTTTACAAACCCAAACTGGGTAGTGTCTAGAGTTTGGAGATTACCAATGTCATTGTTTATAAGTTCCATGATGATATGTTCCATAGCCTTGCAGACCAGGCTCGTCAGGCTAATGGGGCAGTAGTTCCCAGTGTCCATGGTGGCTCCCCCTTTGTGGAGTGGGATAACCATTGCTGTGCACCATTCAGTGGGCACAAAGCCTGAGGTGAGGCTATGATTGAACATGGTACTTAGGTGGGGTGCCAGTTCATTCTGTAGTCCATGTAGAACGCAGCCTGGGATGTTGTCAGGTCCCATGGATGCTGTGTTCTTGGCTTTGGAGAGTGTGTTTTTTACCTGTGCAGCCGTGATTACAGAAACTTTGCATTCTTCCGGTATAGAGATGGGCCTTTTAGGAGGTGAGCGAGGGGTAATGTTAGAACTGAACATATCTGCCAGGATGTTGGCAATATCAGTCAGTTCTGTATATTTAGTGCCATTGTGCTGTAACTCAGAGCAGATCTGTGTGTTGCCATTGAGATTCTTGACATAGCTATAGAATGCCTTGTGGTTGTCTTTAGAATCAGTGATGATTTTGTTTTCATAACTAGCTTTGGAGGATTTTCTGAGGGATCTCAGGTTCTTACTGAGGCTGACAAGGGAGTTATTCCAATCATGGGATTTTGCTCTTTTTTGCAACAGTTTCTTTCTTCTGTTGTAGAGTTTGTTTATGGCAGGGGACCACCAGATTGGCTTCCTTTTTTTGGAGGATAAGATCTTGGTTCTGTTAGGGATTGCACAATCCACGCACTCATCTAAGTGCTTATAAAGTGCATTTGTATAGGATTCAGCAGTCGTACCACTATAGTCCGTTAGCATGGGTTCCGTGAAGTTTGCCACTTCTGTCTTAAGAAGCATGAAGTTGGCTTTGGAGAAATATTTTATGGTGGTTTCCCTAATGGGGGGTGAGGGTGGGATGTAGGTGTCTAGGGTGATTAGCTTGTGGTCAGATCTGACCAACAAGGAATTGACCACTGGTGTGGAACTCCAGTTGCCCATGTTGGTAATGACCAGGACTAGGATATTGCTGCCCCTGGTAGGGGTGTGGATAAGTTGATCCAAGGCATTGGAATTTATGAATTCCAGAAAACGTTGAGCACAAGAGTTGGTACATGAGTGGTTTTCCCAGTTAATGGTGGGGTAGTTGAAATTTCCCATTATTAGAGTGTTAGGTTATACCCTAATATTTTCCAGTGTATCAAGAAATGAGAAGTGGGAATCCTGGGGCATGGTGAGGGATCTGTAGCAAGCTACAATTTGGATTGCGGTCTTGCCTAGAGTTAGTTGCACTTGGATAATCTCGGATGCATTATGCTGAGCAAGTAGCCTGGAGGTGTGGATATCCTTAATGAATATGGACACTCCTCTGCCTTTAGTGTTTCAGTCCAGTAGGTGGCCGAAATGTGTGGTATGAATTATAGCTTGGTAATGCAGGGGTGCTCTTTGGAGTCTTGAACTAGGTCCCGGTCACTGCACAGATATCGATGTTTTCCATTTTAAGGAGTGCCTCGAGTGAGTGCATTTTGAGGTTTAGACTTCTAGCATTGAGTAGCATTACCCTCAAATTTTGCTTGCTTGTACCTGTTATGGTGGTGAATTTGTCATTTGTACCTTGCCTAAAAAAGGCACTATTGGGGTGGCAAGAGCCTTAGCCAGTATCCAGAATCCCAAGGGCGACAGGTGCAGGCTACCTCTGGCAAAGCATCATGGTTTGTCGATCATGTCATCCCAGGCAGACAGATACTGGATCCCTTTAGAATGACACCAGATGCTTAGCCAATTGTTGAAGTCAATCATTTTGTCCTTGTACTGTGGCATCATTCTGGGTAATGGTAGGATGCTACTCAGGGCTAGGGTCATACCTGACTGGACTACAAGATCGGACAGCTCCTCCATGTCTCTTTTCATGTAGTCCAGGGAGGTACATCTCAGGTCATTCACACCAACAGGGACAATGACAGAGTCATATTTGTACTAGTTGTGGAGTGACCCAAGTGCATGCATTATGTGGTGGATCCTGGCACCCTACAGGCAGCTGACAGTAACTTTCTCCTTGTTTAGCCTGCTGAGTGGAACATCAGTGTGCCTGACTATGGAGTCACCTATGACTAGAGTGTTGGGTATGTTGTTATGCCTTATGGGCTGTGGTTGAGTGGCACACTATATTTGTGAGCTATATGTCATTTGGGTTGTGTTGGGGCGGGTGGAGGTTGCTTGTGTTTCTGCTTTGGAGGTCCCTGTTGCTTGAGTAGATTTTTATTGAGAGCATCCGCGAATGTAGGTGCGTGTTTTGTTCATAGGTTCATAGTTTCATAGGTTGGTACTAGGCTATCGGCCCTAAGGCCTATGCAAGCCTAGCCATAACAATTCCCTGGATATTTCTTCCCACAATATTTACTTCTCTGGGCTCCTGTCTGGCCGGGTGACTGACATGATCCCTGGGGTGAATTTCCTATCTCCCATCCAATCATCAAGGTTCCTTTTGAAGAGGGCCAATGAGGTGCTCTGCTTGACATGTATGGGCAGTCTATTCCAGAGTATGGGGAGTCTCTGGGTCAGGAACCTATCCCTCCAGCATGTTTTGTTCATTGTGATGACAAGGTTTAGATCCCTGGAGCATGTGGCTCTGAGGGATTGGGATTTCTTTAAGTGGAGCATGTCCAACAGCTCAGAGTTTGACATGGCCTTGTATGTTAAGCAGAGATCACCTCTAAGTAGACGATATGCCACAGAGTATAGCTGGAGTTTTTTTAGATGGTCAGCATATGGCATCTGCTTTAGGCCTGTGATTCTTTTAGTGAGGTATTTCTGTGGCCTTTCCAGCTGTTGCAGATGTCTTGTGAGGTACATACCAAACAGGGCATTATACTCTATAATGGGTCTAATGAGGGATGAGTACAGAGGGACAATGACCTCCTTTTTTCTGGATGAAACGCCCTTAGTGATGAGGTGTGCCACATAGAAGGATTTCCTAACTGTTGTGGTGATGTGGTTATCGAAAGTGAGACCACTGTCCACCTGTGTCCCTAAGTCTCTCATCACACTTTCGATGTTTAGCATCCAGCCACCTATGTGGTAATTCATGGGTACATGTTTTTTTCCAAAGGGGATAACTATACATTTCTTGGCATTAAGCTTGCGCCCATGGCTCTGGCACCAGGCATCTGTTTCTTAAGGCCTTTTTGTAGAATATCCACATCATTTGGGGATTCAATAATGGCTCCTAGTTTGCAGTCATCTGCAAACTTTGTTAGCCAGAGTCCCTTAGTGTTGGCCTGTACTTCAGAGAAGTAGATGCCAAACAAGAGTGGTCCCAGGACTGAACCCTGAGGTACTCCACTTGTCACTTTTCTGGAGCTGGATTTGGAGTCGGCTACTTTTACAGTCTGGGTTCTGTCAGTAAGCCAGTTGGAAACCCATTGAGTGATGTAGGGATTTATTCCCAGCTTAGTAAGTTTATCTATGATTCCAGAGTGGGGGATGGTGTCGAAGGCCTTGGTGAGGTCCAGATAGGCTGTGTGGCCACCTTACCCTCATCCACAGATCCGGAGACTGATTCGAAGAAGTCAATCAGATTCAGGAGACAAGATCAGCCCTTCACAAACCCAAACTGGGTGGGGTCCAGTGTTTGAAGGTTGCCAATGTCTTTGTTTATAAGTTCCATAATAATGCATTCCATGCCCTTGCAGATCAGGCTTGTCAGACTGATGGGATGGTAGTTCCTGGGATCCAAGGCGGATCCTCCCTTGTTGAATGGGATAACTGTAGCTGTGCACCACTCAGTGGGCACGAAGCCTGAGGTGAGGCAATGATTAAACATGACACTTAGGTGAGGTGCCAGTTAATTTTGTAGTTCATGTAGTACACAGCCTGGGATGTCATCTGGTCCCATGGATGCTGTATTCTTAGTTTTGGAGAGTGCGGTTTCTACCTGTGTGGCCGTGATTATCGGAATTTGGCAATCTTTTGGTATTGAGATGGGCTCTTTAGGAGGTGAGAGGGGGGTGAAGTTGGCACTAAATCGATCTGCCAGGATATTGGCAATATCCATGGGATCAGTATATTTAATGCCATTCTGTTGTAGCTCAGAGCAGATCTGAGCATTGCCATTTAGATTCTTGCCATAACTATAGAATGCCTTGTGGTTGCCTTTGGAATCTTTGGCAATTTTATTTTCGTAACTAGCTTTTGAGGATTTTATGAGGGATCTCAGCTTCTTACTGAGGCTGGTGAGGGAGTTTTTTGCACCCTGGGATTTTCCTCTTTTCTGCAACAGTTTCTTACTTCTGTTGTATAGTTTGTTTATAACAGGGGACCGCCAGATTGGCTTCCTTTTTTTGGAGAAGAGCATCTTGGTTCTATTTGGGATGGCACGATTCATGCATGAGTGGATGTGCTCGTACAGTGCCTTAGTGTAGGATTCTGCAGTCGAACTTCCAGATCCCTTCTGCGTGGGTGTTGTGAAGTTTTTCACTTCTGATTTCAGTAGCATGAAGTTGGCTTTGGAGAAGATTTTAAGGAGGTTTCCTTACTGGGGAGTGGGGGTGGAATGTGGATGTCAAAGGTGATTTGCTTATGGTCAGACCTGACCAATGAGGGGGTGACCACTGGTGTGGAGCTTCTATCTCCAGTGTTGGTAATGACCAAGTCTAGTATATTGGCTCCCCTGGTGGGACAATGGATTAGTTAATCCAGGGTGTTGGAATTTATGAATTCCAAGAACCGTTGGGAAAAGGAGTTGGTACCCAGTAGTTTTCCCAATTAATAGCAGGGTAGTTTTGTGTTTCTATGTGTGTGTTTTGGTGGTGTAGGTTTTGAGGGACTATGTGATGGGTGTGCTGTGGTGCAAGTGTTTACCTTCTCCTCTTGACTATCTAGTTCAGTCTTGGGTGTAGAGAGCTTTGCTTCCAGTTTGGCTATATAAGGGCATCTCTCACAGGTTGTAGTGTTGGGTGGTAGGAGGAGAGGGTCATCTGTGTACATGAGGCAATTGCTGCATTGTCCCAAGATGCCCAGATTCATCAGGTAGACAGGAGAAAACACCAGGAGCTGACCCTTAGACATGCCTGGATAGGTGCTTATTTATTAAGTACTAAAAACTGTTGTCCTCTAGACAAGTGAGGACAGTTGAGTGCTGTAGTAATTTGTAGCTTATTTAGTGCTTACAATTAGTTCTGAACAAGTGCTGAGCTCAAAGATACAGATTTGAGTGCTGAAACTAAAAAAACTGGCTAGTTCTAAGAAACAAAATTAAGCTGGAAGACTTCCCTCCAACACAGAAAGGCTTGGGGGCTCAGATGCTTATAAACAGTCCTGAATACAGCAAATCTGTATCTGGACTAGATGACTTACAGGAAAGGCAGGAAATAAGCTTAGAATTTTTTTTTTGTAAAGTGGAAAGGGGAAAGGAGGAGCAGAAACTAAGTAGGTTGGTCTTCTCAAATGTTCTCCCTGGATTAGGTAGAATGAGGTAATGACACTAGGCTGGGAGGAGTGTCCCAGATCAAATTTACAGTAGGGGCAGGCAACTGCAAAGCCACCAAGTATAAAAACAGGATACTAATAGGGAGTGAGGGTGGGAAACAAAAATCAGAACAAACAAACCCAACCAGATGCTTAACAATTGTAGGAAAATTCTAGTTAATCACACACAGTGAAACTAGCTAGAAAATTATATGCAGACAATAAAAGTGCTATAAATAACTCGTAAAAATAAGCAACAAAACAGGATACTTAATGTTATATATCACAGATCAGTTTACTCAGTGCCCTTCCTCTGATTAGCTCAGTGTGAAATGGCAGAAACACTCACAAGTTAACTTCTTAAGTAACAAAGTTGAAACCTGAAACATCTTTAAAAAAAGCTCAAAAGAACCAATGAGGTGCTTACTCCAAGCCGTAGTCCAGATAACCCCAATCAGCCAATGATCATAAACACTTCACTATCACTGAAATGCTATACTGACTTTAGCTAAACTAAGATGGCCTGGAACATGTGCTCAGACACATAGCCTCTATCAAAAAACAACTAGGCCCAAAACACAAGCCTGAATATGGACAATGCTACAACTACCCACACTACTTAGGGAGAAAAAAAAACTGCAGAAATGTTTAAACAGATAAAGGAGCAAGAAGACTCTAGAGAGAGAGACTCTAGAGAGAGAGACTCTAGAATCAGTCATGTATATACATATATCAGATAAATATGGTGGGATACATCTGAGAAGGTATACACAACACTCATGTTTACACATAACAAGGATATATATATATACATATATATATATATATATATATATATACATATGTAGATATAGGTATACATGTACATGCATACCTATATGTACATATGTAGATATAGGTATACATGTACATACACACATATATATATTTATAGGTTTACCATTGAAATGTCGCCATGCAATTGCACGGCTATGAAGTATTCGAAGTACAGATGTTCAAATACTTCATATGTGTGCAGGTTACATGAGCGAACGTTATATCTGTGGATGGACTGTGCATTCGCAAATATAATGTTTGATTATGTACAGGGGTTGCGGTACAGTGCAGTTAGGGAAATACATCCCTTTCCTCACTGTAGTGCAATCTCGGAGTTGGAATATTAAGTTGGGGAGTGTGGGGTTGCAGGGGGGCTTGACCCCTGCATAAATTTGATGTTAGGTGTAGGGATTGGGAGTTATGGCAAGGGTGGCATTGTTGTTAATGCCATAAAATGTCATTGTCAACATTTTCGGCATTAACAGCTGTTTTTCGACAATAGGGCCGTTAGGTTATTTGTACTTTCGGAGAAACAATTCCCTGATCAGTACCATTTTTTCTTTAATTTTCGATATCTTGATAGTAAACCATATTTATATATATATATATATATATATATATATATATATATATATATATTTATATATATATCCAATGTTTGATATCTGTTGTCCTTGTAAGGTGGACATTGTAACATATACTAGGTCCTCAACATAATAATTTAACAAAACCCGCCCCGCAATGGATCCTTTTATTACACAATCACAGCAACCTCCACACAGGATACTGATGACAGCCAGACAGACACACACACACACACACACACACACACACACACACACACACACACACACACACACACTTGCCAGTACTGAGATTCAAACCCCTACCTATGTATTGCTACTATAGTGTACCACAGAGCTTATAGGATGGATGTTGTCCCAAGGTACTTCTAAGGTGAGGAACATCACCAGCCCTTGTAAATACTGGCATTGGGTGAGGTAGTGGGTGAGAGATCCGAAAAATAATTTTACCCTACACACACATTTACATTTGCCAGGGGTGAGGTTCAAACCTCTATTTAACAATCTTTACAGATCATTATGTTATACATTTACCACATGCACCATTGACCTTACATGGTTTAGGGTTGGCAACAGGTACTTCTAAGGTGGATGATATCTACAGGACTGCTAAAGTCAGACTCTGAGATGTGTACTAGGTGTAAATGGGGCCAAAATCTTTGAAGTACAGACATACACATGTAGACATATGTACACACACAAACACTTGCCACGGATGAGATTCAAACCCATACCTATGTAATTACTGCTACTACATTGTTCTGCATTTATGGCATGCACCATGGAGTTTATATGTTGAAGAGCTGTGCCAAGGTATCTTTGAAGGTGACTAACATCGGCAGCAGTGCTAAAGGAGGGGTAAGGGGAGAGTAGTAAGTTTCAATGTCCATAAAATCAGGTATTATCAAAGACACACACACTTTCTCACACAAACACACACAGTTTCACAGTTGCTATGTCTGGGATTAGAACTCCCACCTAACTAGTATGTTACACTATAATATTATGCAGTTATTGCAAGCTCCACAGAGCTTATAAGTTGGAGAGCTGCGCCAAGGTATCTATGAAGGTGACTAACATTAGCAGCAGTGCTAAAGAATGGGTAAGTGGAGAGTAGTAAGTGTCAATGTCCATAAAATCAGGTATCATCAAAGACACGCACACTCTTTCACACAAACACACACTGTTACTATGTCTGGGATTTGAACTCCTACCTAACTAGTATGTTACACTATAATATCACACAGTTATTGCAAACGCCAAGGACCTTATAAGTTGAGTGCTCTCCAAAGGTATCTTTGAAGGTGACTAACATCAGCAGCAGTGCTAAAAGAGGGGTAAGGGAAGAGTAGTAAGTGCCAATGTCCATAAAATCATGTATCATCAAAGACACACATACTCTCTTACACAAACATGCACAGTTTCACAGTTACCATGTCTGGGATTAAAACTCTTACCTGTATAGTAAGCTACAATATAGCATTATGCAGTTATTGCAAGCGCCACAGAGCTTATGGGGCTGGCACTTGTCCAAAGGGTTATTTCAAGGTGACTGACATCAGCAGGTATGCTAAGGTAGGGCAATGGGAAGTGTAGTGACTGTGAATAGCCTCAAAATCATTCATATCCACACACACACAGTTGCCACGTCTGGGATTACAACTACTACCTAACTAGTTTTCTACACTACAGTATTACACATGTATCACAAGCACCACGCAGCTTATAGGGCTGAGACGTGGCCAAAGGGTTATTTCAAGATGACTGACATCAGCAGGAGTGCTAACATGGGCAATGGGAAGTGCAGTGTGTGTGAATGGGCCATAAACCATTCCTCTGGAAACACACACACACACTCAGCCACACACAACTTTACATTTGACAGGACTGGGTATACAAATGCTAGCTGAATACTGATTTGTACCATCATGTTACACAGTTAACACAAGCACCACAGACACTATAGGGCTGAGGGCTACTAAAAGCAATGTCTACAGTGATTGACATCAGCACATCATGTGATATCGGCCAATTGGATGTGTGATGGGGTGGGACAGGCCTCATGATGGAAATCTCTCTGTCACTGTCTGTCGCTCTTTTTCCCACATCTTTGTATGTGTATGTTTAGCATATTATAGTGTGTTGGCCTTGGATATGTGTGAGTATTCCTATCCAATGTGTGTGCAAAGCATGAATGGTGTACAATGAGGTTTGTGTGCACAGACATCTGCGACTGACAGATATGTATAGTCCACTGTGTTGTCAGACATGGGCTTCATCTCTCTAAGTGTAGGAGCATGCCCAGTATGACCTTCTGTATTGTGAATCCATTCCAGGTAGGTTGCACTCCAGTCCAGGGTTTGGTGTTCTACACCTACAGCTTGCAACCTGTTTCTGCATGATAACTGTAGATAGGTTAACAATATGGAGTCTCAATGGGCAACAGATAGTGGGATACTGTAACTATTGTGTCTGTGCTGCTTGTGTTACATGGTTGGTGTTAACAGAGATATTCAGACGTATGTACTGTTTTACATTTGATGTATTATGTCATCAACTACTGACAGATATACTTATTTGCTCACAGTTATTTCCTGGGAAATACAAGATGAATGAAGCTGTGAACAGTATTGTGGTCTGCAGCCTACATATTCTTGCACACTCATGCCATTCTGGAGGGGTAGCTGCAGACACTTGCTGATGGGTCTGTGTAAATGGTCCAGCACCTTGGTACTATGGTGGCTGAGGATCCCCTTCCTCTACATATATGGATGTAACAGAATGGCCATATCCTGCTGTGGCCATACCTCTCAGCTGTACAGATTCACTCAGGTTACCCAGAGGCAGCGCTGATATATCTGGTCAGGTTCCCCTTCACATTGTGATTTACTAGTAGATTTGTAGCCACCCATTACTAGGTTTGCAGGCAAGAGTAGTATGGGCACACATCAGAGTTTCAGACTTCACACACTCCATGACTTCCATGCTTCTACACCCCCCCACTTTGTTATTCTATCCTCTTCCTAACATTATGCAAGCCATATCTGACAACTATCCCTTTAGTTGTCCCTTCATCCCAACGGTATTTAGGGGTTGGTCCACAGTTCATGCAGTTGGACATGGTGGGCATTCTGCTCGGATTTGTCAACACGGCCTTGCATTTGTGTTTTGTTGACTATGTTGTTAGTTGGGACCCCATGAGATAACATACATTGGCACTACGAGTGAGGTACAGGCCCTTGACAGAGGACTGTAGGCCATTTGGCAGTGATGCAGGCCATCTGTAGCAGGCCATTACATTCTGTCACTCCTACAGTCCCAGGCTGCGAGCCACTGGATTCCCCTGGGGTGACAGGGTAAGTGTGTGAGGTGTTAATGACAATAGTTCCTGTCCATATTAATCCATTGGTCTGGATGCTGGCAGGGTGCTGCTTACAGCTAGGGACACACCTGCATGGGACACCTCTTCAGCATGCTGCATTCTGTGGGTATTCCCATACAGAAGTGGGGGTCATACTGTACTCATTCCCAACAGCAAGGATATTACCTGTGATAAACATGTGGCTGATGGTGGGGTAAGCTGAGTGCATATGTGATATGGAAGTTTCTTGCAGCTGACTGACAGATATATATGGGACATTCCCCTTATGCTTCCTTGTGCAGGGACATAGGCAGTCTCTCATTACTTCATAACTGTGCCTTTTGTGGTCTGCCACTGATCGGCCAGACTACATAAGTATTCCATACTACACAGACAACTAATGTGCTGCTAACCTGCTTGTACAATTCCAACGCTGTGTGCAGTAGACAGTTACATTTTATGTACTCTGTCTAGGGTACTTCCACCTGTGTACTGTGTGTATGTCTGGGCCCACATTCATGGCATGTCCATCTTTCAGACGGTGACAGATGTTTGGACAGTGAGTATGGGTGACTGCTGACATGGCTATTGCTGAGAAGCATTGTGGTTGACACTGCAGTTGTCGGAACATGGCCCTGTCATCAACAGTACTGGCCAAAGGCCACCACGACACAACCCTCAATGCCTACATGCTGACCACCTCCAGACAATATTGAGTGCACAAGAACCTAACACACGGACCCCTGTATATTGTACACATGCAACAATCCATCCTGTAGATCAGGCCAGCTAAGGTCATCTGTGTTCCACTGTTATTAAACCCACATGTATATGTTACTGCATTTCTACATAGGATTGGGGGGGGGGGCACACCTGATGACCAAAAACATTTGCTATGACTGTACTGGTTTTTCAGGCACTCTGTTGGCTTCCATTTCATTTTGTATTCTGACCTATCATGCAGACTGAAGGCATATCAGTAGAATACAGATCTCAGGTTTTATTGGCCTGCATTTCAGTTTCAGACTTCTTACCCTTCAGAATTAACATACAACTGCCAGCCCTGTTGTAGTCTGTCTGTGTAGGTCTGGAGGGGGGCAGTTAACCACTGCCATCCTACAGCAGATTGTTGAGCTGTGCCGGCCACGCCTGACACACAGAACTAACAGAGGGTAACCCATCCCAGTGGAAATGAAAGTATGTGTAGGCCTAAGAATACTAGCTACAGGTACTTTCCAAAGGCCAACTGGGGATATGATGGGGATCTCACAGCCACCAGTATCCAGGGTACTCCACCAGTTCTTGGATGCCATGGCAGCACATGCTGGTGAGCACGTATATTTCCCCCTCACCCGTGAGGCATTCGCCTGCAGTATGCCTCTCTTCCACCATATAGCAGAATACCCTGAAGTAGTGGGTGCAATAGACTGCATGCACATACGTATCAAAGCACCACCCGGTGAGCATGGCAGAGTCTACATCAACCGCAAGGGCTTCTCCTCCATCAACTGCCAGGTCATGTGTGATACCCAGGGCATAATACTGAACGTGTGTGCTGGGTGCCCTGGAAGTTATCACGATTCCCACATCTGGCATCTGACGCAGCTGTACCAGAAATTTGCCAATGGGGACATCCCACATGGTCACCTAGTGGGGAATGCTGGATACAGGCTAGAGCCGTGGCTGATGACACCCATCAGAAATGCGCACACACCCGAACAAGAACTCCATAATGAGGCACACGTACAAACAAGAATCATAATAGAGTGTGTGTTTGGGATGCTCAAGTCACAGTTCTGGTTCCTGGACACATCCGGTGGAGCCTTGCAGTACTCACCAACTACATGTACCCAAATCTTCCTTGCATGTGCCATGCTACACAATATGATCCTGCGGAAACAGCTGCAGGAGGAGAAGCAAGAGGTAAGGCCATATAGCCCCCCCACCAATGTCAAGGCCTGCACAAGTACAGAGTGACTCAGAGGAGGAACAACCTGAGCCTGCCCCAGTAGGCAGAAGAAGGTATGCCCAGTATGCCCTGGCCCTGGCAAAGAGGCAACGCATAGCACATACACTGACATGGGAGGGACCCAGGGAATAGCACCTCTCTCTTACTCTCACATACAGTAAAAGGGATGCCAAACATTACACTACCTGTGCCTAACCATGCGTAGGCAGTGTACTACGTGCATCCGACATAGGCAGCCCAGCAGCACCACCGACAATACTGGGACACCCACAGGATAAGTGACTCACACATGCCAGTCAGGAAGGGGGTCACATACCCAACAACAGTCACAGCCAGTAGGACAAGTGTAGACAAACACAAACAAATGCCATACTATGGCCTCTGAATGAGGGGTATGGGTGACCCCCACCCAGGCCTACATGGGCAGACCACAGCAGGCCAGGTAGTGGGATGTCAGTTGTGACAGCTAGGAAGTCAGAAACAAATGTGTATGCAATCAAAAGACAAGAACGGAAATACACCGGTATGGCATAGCCAGTATGATGGGTAAGACCACTGACAGAATCGGACTACAGGACATACCAGTACAGTCCTAGCAAATGTGTACAACTGTCAGGTGTGCCCCCCCACCTCACATAGAAATACAGTAACAGTCAGGTGCACCCCCCAATGCTGTGTAGAAACATAGAAATAGTCAGGTGTACCACCCGCTATGCAGACATGTTGCAACACTCAATGCCAAATGATCGGTAGATACCCTGCAGACACAGCATGCTACCTGTTGGTGTACAACACAAAGGTCAGCTGTGCAGTAAAAACCACCGGACATGCTCCACACATGCATAACAAATGGCCTTACTAGGCATGCTAACACACTTAGAGAAATGAAGGCAATGTCAGCCATCAACATACTGAAAGGTCATACTGAGCATGCTCACACACTTAAACACATGAAGGCCATGTATGCAAACAACAGTGGACCAGACATATCCAGCGGTTGCAATAGTTACTGCAGACACATGTCAGTATGCACCACTCATGCCTTGCACACACAGTGGTTAGGAATACAGGCATATATGTAAGGACAACACACCATAATACGCCAAAGGTAGATGGATATAGATGTGTGGAAGAGGGTGACCATGACAAGGAGCCATCCAAGCCTGTCCTGCTGAGCACACAGCCAAAGAGCTCCAAACACATCAGTTGCAGTTGTCATACACTGCAGTTATTAGTGACCAGTACCTGTCAGCATCACGGACTATGTGGTCCACGTGCCAGCTGTACAACACGGCTGTACAAGGACACAGTCAGCTAGTTGCCCGAGACATGCACCTGTGACATATGATCCCATGTGTGACTGCCTGTGGCATGTCACCCCTACATGAATGGTGTATGGGCCATGCACACACACTGGCCACTGATGTCACGTAACTTGAAATATACCTCTGTGACAATCATAGCTGAGTAATCTCTGTAGCATGTCCCGTAACATTGTATGGCCATAGTGTGATTAAGGAGTTAATTAGGAGTTCTAGCTGCCAACTGTGTGTGTATACATGCATGTCTGACTGTGTAGAGAGCAATGCTTTTAGGTTACTCACACCCCATACATTTCACATACCAAACTTTGGCAAGGCTGCTGATGTCACCCACCTAGAAATACTCCCCTGGGAGAGCTGCAGCCTAGTAATCTCTGTAGCGCATGCTGTAACTGTATACTGCTGTAGTGTGAATTAGACATGTGGTGGGGTTCCATCCCCACACATGGTAGTTCCGGATATATTGTGTGTGTCACTGTCTGTGTAGGAAGTAATGCATTTTAGGCTAGTCTCTCACAGTCATTTCAAAGCCCTTCTTTGGCAATCCTGCTGATGTCAGTCAGTGTGAAATACACTTTAGGGCAAGGACTACCCCAGTAATATCCGAGGCACTTACTACAACTGCATAGTGCTGCAGTGTTATACACTAGTTAGGTAGGGGTTCTACTCCCAAACATGACAGGTTTGTGTGTGTGTGTGTGTGTGTGTGTGTGTGTGTGTGTGTGTGTGTGTATGTGTGTGTGTTTGTAACCCATATCCTGTGTAGAGGTGGTTGTGACTATGTGACACCTGTAGCCAATGTGGAGCGGGTTTTGCATTTTCTTATATGGTGGCCATACTATATATCACAATGTCCACTGTACAGGGATAACACGTGATATGGCTGTGAGGCCGGGGTGCAGAGCCATACCCAGATATGTGACATCAAGGCCAGGCAATCACAGTTAGCAACCCCAGTATTACCCAGAGCACACTCTCACCCCATGTGTCATACACACACACACAAGCCTAGGTAACAGCCAATATGTGAGTAGTACACTGCACACTGGCCACCGATAGTAACTATGGAGTGACAGCGGTGGGTCACAGAGGGAATGACACTCAGTCCATCTGTCCAATATGCACATACGTGCAGACAGTGCAACTCCCCATGTTCTCCAATGGACAACTGCACCACCTGTGGTGCCATCACATGTGACCCACAATGGGCATACCATGCCTGACAACATGCCCGTATGGACAGATGCCATTGACACCAAGGAATGCTGATAGCATGCACACCATGTAGGTGCAGGGTAAAGCTGTTGGCCATTACCAGCTCCCACCACAGGTAGGCAGGACTGGCACATCTGATGATAATCTGTATTCACAACATGGGCCAGACACCCCAGGTACAGTTCCACATGTCACTGTACATGCATGTGAGAGGTGTGCACATCCCAGATGCAGTCCATGTCATGGACGAAGGAACACAGACATGGCAAGCAATGCAAAGCAATGTCCACACACAGTAGTCAACCAGGTGACCAGATGGGGAATACAATACCCGCCTGTGTGGTTAAATGCAGACACTACATCCCTGAGCCACAATGCAGACCATCGTCATGTGGCCTGATGCCAAGGTACACCCATTGCCTAGCCATGGACAGCCGTCTGGCACATTCGAACACCACACACCTGTGCAGACATGCACACATGCATGTCAGTAATGGCACCCTGTGTGTTTGTGTGTGTGTTGCATGCTGCAGATGTTCACATCCACACTCCCTACAACTCCCATGGGCATACTGCAGCATGCTGTCTGATGTCAGACACCTTCCCTTACCCTGCGCCCGTACAGCCCCCGTATGAACTGTGTGGTGCATAGGATACCTACACAGTGATGTGATGTGGAAATCCCACAACCAATGAGCTGTACACCTGGCCCTGCACGTGTGTCAATGTGTGTGTGTCCTTGTAAGAGTGTGGCTGTGTTGACGCTGGCATGTGTTCATGTCGACAGGCACATGTATGTCACCTACGGTACAGCTACTGTATCCCTGTTGCAGATGTCACTCACCATCACATATATGTTCTGAGTGCTCCACAACAGGTAACCCATGTGGCGCATCCAATAATTGCAGCAGACTGTGCTAGCACTACATAGTCATCAGGGGTTTGATACCCTGTGCTGCTAGGTGTGTGACATAACCATGCCTCAGTTTTTCCCTCCCACCCCTCTCTGACATGTATTAGCCTCTGTCTGCATCCCCACCCCCTATCAGGTGGATGTGGAGACCTACACCTGCTTTGCTTAGGCAGCAGCATGTGTAATGTAAGTAATGCTCATGATCAGCTGATGGCCTCTGCATGAATCGCAGCCCTCCCCTAGCTAATTGCATGTGAAACAGCTGTGGTAATATCCCCATTGCCAGTTGCATGGAAACACACTCCAATACCCAGGAACATCATGGTGGTGTTTGACCTTGTCACCCACTGTGAGCAGGAACTAGATCTGCTGTGTGCCAAACAGCATCCCAGATGGATTGTGGTATATCTCTAACAAGATACACCGTGGAAACAGTGCATCAAATGGGTGGTGGATGTGCCTGACCTGACTACAGCCTGTAAATGCTGCTATACTGCATTTGGAGTAATGTTGCTTTCACAGTGTCTGTGTGGATATGGCTGATGTACATATCTCAATACCTGCCATGTCAGTTCCATGTTGGAGAATCTCCATCTGCAGGGTCATCTGCAGCCTGGGCAGTGTTGTGTCCATGGCTGCATGTGTCACCCACGGAGCATCAAGCTGTCAACTGCTGAAGGTAGTGTGAGGATTGCAGTCAGTAGATGGAGAAAGCCTTGGTAGTCACAGACGTCATATCCCTCAAAGGACATATGTTGCAACAACCCTGTAACAACAGTAAATGTATGTGGTCATCACAGCAACATGTCAATATTGGCCCTGTGTATGTGCTCCCAGCCTCACCTCTGTCAACCTTTGTACATATGTCATGCATGAAGTGGTGCATATGTGCTGTACACCATACTTTGTGGCATCATATCTAAGAACAAGCCACGGATACATCTAACTGCTACACATGTTATGTACAGTAGGGTTTACATTACATTACATTACCTGCACATTCTAAGGATGTTTGTACAATACTGAGTTCTGTGTACCTATTGTGAATGTCGACAGTGTGTTTAGTGTTGATATATACCTTAGCCTGTGTACAGACTGTGGTAGATGACATTGTTCTAGCTCCCCTACTTTCAGATGTTACATGCTGCCTCACTGTATGGTACTGTAGTGGCATACATGGTTTGTAGGGCCATAAACACACATATCCCATACCACAGACAGCCACCAGACCAAACTGCGTAGCAGGCCAGTATATGTAGGGCAGTCTGTGAGTGGCACATATGAGGATGGTGTTGAACACATAGTTCATATACTGTCATACCATGCTAGCTAACCATATATGGCTGTGGCTGTGTTCACATTGGTTGTGGATATGCACTGTCACACAGGTGTATCCTACCCTGTGCTGTGACATGCCTGTGGAGCCTGCTGTATATGCAGGTACATGTACATTCCCCCTTGGGAGGTGTATGCCAGTGTTGTGCCAGTCTGCCCGCAGCCTGCACAGTGCATTGTGACATACCTAGCAGCTGAGTGTACCTACCCAGTGGGATGTCATGTGTGGATACTAGCCAGATGTCCTACTGCCAGACCTACCCTAACAGTCATGTATGTCAGACAGGGCAGTGGGATGCAGTGCAGATGTATGCCAATACCTATTGTGTAGAACGTGACCATGGCATCACTGTACCAATGGTCATACTGTTACAGGCCAGGCAGGGGTGTGTGAATGCATGACCTATGGAGGACATTATATACCTGTCGTCATGTGTTATACCCATCTACATGGCCATCCACATCCATATTGTGAGGCATGGTACACATGTGTAGCACTAAGGGCGTATGGGTATACCTCTAGAATGTACAGACTGTATCAGACCCTCCACATATATTGGCCAATATCTCTGCTGCAGTCCACATTACATGCTAGCAGCAGTACTGTACACTGATGTCCTTTGGATGTAGTTCAGTAACCAATAGCACACATGTTATGAGCAGATGTGACCTGCCACACACACCATGTCTGTGAAGACAATCCCAATGACAGTAGCAGTAGCCTACTAGTATACCTGCTAGAGATACCTGACATCCCCTGCAACTACGACATTGGGAACATACAGGCTGGGGTTGGCTTACACTTCATGTCCAGGAACTATGGTGAGAATATATGTACATTTACATATCCAGATAGCCAGATATATGATTACACATGCGTACTACACCCATTTAAAATTGTCATGGCAACCACCCAATACTGATCCCCACATCATGTGTGCATGGTCCCATTACATCTCCTGTGTGATGGGCATCCGTCCCATGTGTGGGCAGCAGTGCTACCGACAGCATGTAGCAATACACCATACAGGAGAACCAGCACACTCAGGGCAGCCACATATTTGTAGGAGGATCAGGAAGCACAGACAGACTACGAGTGAAGTTGAGTTATGTATTGTACAGTACTGGTGTTACAGGGTGTGGGTCTACATACTAGTTTGCCATGGAATGCAGTCCATCTTCATAGCACACAACTGTGGGCCTACCCTCATTCTGGTCAGAGCTGTGCCTATCATGTCTTGTCTGTCCACCACACAGGTCTTCTGTCAGATAATACACTGGCAGTGTGTGTGTTGCGTGCTACCGGTACATGACTACATCCATGGCCGTCCATACCAGCAATTCCCTGACTAAGTGTATGTTACAGACTGTCCTGTAACACCTGCACCTTGAGTAGTGCATGGCAATAGTTGTCCACATATGTGCCTGTATTCCAGCCTCTGTCCATCACCTACATACCAAGCTGTGCACATATGTCATGTTGTCGGTGGTTGATCCATAGTGGGCTGTGAGTATAACACACTGTCATGTCTACCATCAGTCCACTGCCATTGTAACCCCCACACATATGGTGGGGCTGGGGCCTTTTATGTGTGGGCGCCACCTACACAATACATGTATGCCCTCATGCACTGCAGAGCACAGTGTATGTAACATTGGTATATGGCACTGTATAATTAAGTCTAGGGGTGGAGCACCAGAAAAGACCTAGGCTGCTACAAAATGTGGGGTTATCAGGGCTGAGCTGCCTTAAGGTATCTGGATGTACAGTACCACATACTTCACCTATATACACATTACTGTCATGGATCTGGGTACTGCAGGACTACTGCCCCCTGCCATACAAACTGTTCTGTGTGTTGGTGTGCACGTGATTGTGTCAGTTATGCCAAGTTACATAGCAGTTACCACCCATGTGGTCATAAGATGTCTATACCACCTACTGTGTTTGTACAGTGTGTAGATAGAGGCTGCTGAACTACACACCTGGAGTACATACTGTCAAGTGTTATGTATCCTGTGGCCCAGTGTGTCTTTCCTATTGTACAATGTGAATGGCTTGACCTGGACAGCAACAGCTGTGAAACTTTCCAATCTACTGTATGTGTGTAACTGGTTGACTGTAGCATCACTCCATTGATATAGTTGTCAGTGTCTGAAAAGCTATATGGCATGGCATGTTGAACTTTAATAGTACACAATGACAGGTTACCATGTTAGCAAACCTGTGTGTGTTGTTTCGCCTATGACTTCTCTGTGGGTGTGTGTTACAGGCAACAATTGTCATATGTATGGGTGGCAGATACAGTTTCCAGTCATTCAGGAGTCAACTGTAGGCATAGTGGTTGTTCCATATTGTGTGCACCTACCGCTTATGTTTTGTACTGTACATATAACTGCGTGTGTATATGTAGTCACATGTATATGTACATATATATATATATATATATATATATATATATATATATATATATATAATTGTGTATATGTATACCTGTATCTGCATATCTGTGTTTGTGTATCTGAAGCTTGGTAATGTTGATGGCATCCACATAATGCATTCCCTATGAGAGCCAGAACATACTGCATGATATGTTACCAATGACAGCCTGACATCATACGGGTGGGATGTAGTTCAGCTAACATTGTGTGCCCTGGTTGCCACTGGCCCTGGTTATGGGATCACCAACACTTGGTAGTGTATTGCAGGGTGGACGTGTTTAACTGGGGGGGATGCCTATTTGTATGACTCGTATAGTGTGTGGTGCCTCTCAACCCCATTAACGTAACATGTAGCCTGTTACACTCCACTCCCTAACAGCTACATGTGCCTTGCAGTACCAGCACAACAGTGTTTCACCAATGGGTCGGTAGGCATGGGAATCCCACTGAGGTCTGCCATGTGTGTGTATATGTGCATGTGTGCACATCTGTAGGGTACACCGGTCCGAGTCCACATACTCCTATTACAATACACATTGCCACACAGTAGTACAGATATTGTTGTTGTCACCCATAGGTGTGGCAATGCAATGCAACACCTTACTATGCCTGTGGCATGTGCATCACATGCATATCCCTATGGTACCACTGTTGTGATATGCAATGGGTTGGTTTTGCGTCATGGCCACTGTGTGATAGTGGGTATGTTGGAGTATCTAGATGGGTTCTAGTGTGCACAATATTCAGTGGGGTATGTGGGTGCTGAGTACACTGTTTTTACACCATGGTACACCTGGTATATGGTCCACGTACCACTCTCAGGTGGCCAATGTCATCATCACCCATACAGGTAACAGATAGGATATGGCCCAGTTACACATGTGCTGTGTGCAGCCTACCTGTAACACAGTGGGCACATGGACTAGTTAGTTAGCAACTATAGAACCAGGTCTCTAAGATGTGTGTCGACCCATTATGTATTGGTTAATGTGTATATGATGGTATGACACACTATGTGTTTACCATATACAAACATTACATCCCCCATTACCATATTGTGTGAGTCTGTGGATGGTCTGCATGTAGCATGTGACCTGGTACACACCTTACCCTACAGATGGTGTTGTGTGTGCAATGACAGCCACACAGTTCAGTAGCACTACATACCTGGGTTGGGGTCTAGACACAGTGTTGCCAAGTCAGGATGTGTATGTGTGTGGATAGGTTGACATTAGGGTGCAGATTATACCTGCACCAGCAGGCCACCGGTCACATTTGCATGGCCAATAGCTGTTATACATACCGGTTGCATGTGTGCAACTGTACAACACATATGTCATGTCCATGGTGTCTCCACACTGACATACCCCTGTGGAATATGACTATGGACCATCCTCCTGCTGACACATGTATGCCTACAGCACAAATGGATGACAGTATGGGGACAGCAATTGGTGTTACCAACAGCTGAGATATATCCTAGCTGCATGGCTACCTGATATGTATGTAGTACACATTACCCCTGACTACATTCTACACTGCAGTACATTGCGCCACTCTATCACAGTCACTGTGTGCATCAGAACCATGTTAGCATGTCCCTGTATCAATGTTATGGATGGCAGGGATGTGGCACAGGTATCATCATGTGCATAGGGTGTGTGAATGTCATCCTAGCTCCATGGCTACACTACCTGACATGTATGCAGTACACATTACCCCTGACTACATTCTACACTGCAGTACATTGTGGCACTCTATCACAGACACTGTGTGCATCAGAACTATGTTAGCCTGTCCCTGCATTGATGTTATGGATGGCAGGGATGTGGCATAGGTATCATCATATGCACAGGGTGTATGAATGTCATCCTAGCTGCATGGCTACACTACCTGACATGTATGCTGTACACATTACCCCTGACTACAGTCTACACTGTGGTACATTGTGGCACCCCATTACAGTCACAGTGTGCATCAGAACCATGTTAGCCTGTCCCTGCATCAATGTTATGGATGACAGGGATGTGGCACAGGTATCATCATATGCACAGGGTGTGCTGCATGTGTGCCTGAGGCTGAGGGTGGTCCAAACATGTGTCATCATGTATGTAGGTGAGGAGTGTGGTTCCTTGATTGGGGGGTGGTGATGTGGTGTGTGCCGATATGGGGACGCCCAAGGTGTGGTTGCATAGTGTGTGGGTATGCATGCACACAGTTCCGCCATGTGGCTGCCCCACACGGGTAATGTTGGAAAGCTGCAGACCATACCTGGCAGGGTGTGCAGTTCAGTGCCTCCAGCCATGGACATGCCAACTGTGCCTGCCAGTGGTTCCATGGGCATGTGCAGGTACAGACCTTGAGGTGCTACTCACTCCTGATGATGACATATATCCGATGGAACCATGTCCCGCCCGGGCCTGGCCAGGGCCATGTGCACATGGCCTGCTATGGTGTGGTGTGGACAGCAGCCCCTGTGGTGTGCTGGGGCTGGTACTGCCACCACGGGAGTGGCTGTGCATACTGGCACATCTGCGTTGACTGCCAGCTGCTGGTGTCTCTGGCCTATGTCCATGCGGACGTCGCACCACTCCCACCACACATTCTACCACAGACATACCACGGTCGAGGAGGCCAGCCATCTCACCCCACCATCTATCCACGACCTCAGTATATTCACGGAAGGTAACAGCGAGTTCATGGAGGTTGCCAATTACTGCTGCAAAAGCCAACCTCTGCAGCCTCAGGACCTGTCTGGAGTGCATTTCCATATGTGCCTGGGCCTCCATTATGGCTTGAAACATGCTCCTTGTGGTATCAGTTGTAGCACCTCTGCCAGGGGCAGGATGATCTGCGGTCCTCCCATGAGTACCACGGTGCATCTGCCAATGTGGTGGCCTACTGGACATCTGGCTATGCTGACTGTGACCCAACACAGTTGGCATGGACACCACACTTTCCTGGCCATTGCCACCAGTGCCAACTGTCCCTCTGCTATGGCCACATGTGATGGGGTTTGCAGGGGCACTGTAACTGCATGTGGGCTTGGTGTGGCTAGGAGCATGATTACACATGTTGGCACAGTGTCGGCCTCTGACAACCCCACCTGTGCCTCACCTGTACCTTCATTATCATCGGTGTCTGTAGGGACACCTACCTCAGTATGCATGCAGGAGGGACCCTGACTCACCTCGCCACCTGTGGGGGAAAGAAATACACACGTTAAGTCCTGTACAGCAGTGCATAACAGTACACACACTCACACACACTCACACTGACAGCCACCTTATTACCTCACCTCCCTGAGTTTGCAGACAGTCCCACAGTCAGATACATATGTTCCCCTTCCTGCATGGCACTTGCTAATATACACGCATCACTACAGCCCATTAAAATATCATCCCTCTCCTTGCCTACACATGTGGTTACCACACCTGACCTGTTACTCCATCACCTTCCTGACCTGGGTGGAGTAGGTTGTACATGGCCTCACAGCTGTCACCCTGTATTGCCCTGTGTATGGGCAGTAATGGTGTATGAGGTCCCTATATGGTTGAGGCTACTACATTCACTACATATGTCACACACCAGAGCCTCATACTACAGTCTTGCTCTGTCCATGCCACATCTGCTGCACAAGCGACCCATCATGCGGACGAAAGTACTACCTGGATACACTTACTGATGTGCTCTGGTAATTCCCCATTGCATTTGTAGTGCTGCATATGTGGGTTGCCGGTTACCTATCTGCTGCTGGCAATATGATGTGTATACCTTGTATGTACTGCACCTCCCAATGCATGCTCCATGCCACAGACCTTGTTATGCTATCAGCTGTCCTGTGTTCACATACCTGACAGGTTGTCCTGGTGTCCCATGTCTCACTCCATGTACGGCACAATCCCAAGGGGAAGTACTGCCATGTGATCAATCCCACTATTGCCTGTGCATACATGGACACACACATCTGACATGCATCATCCACACTCTACTAGATTGCACTTACAAACACAACCGAGTCACACACACACACCCACACTCCTACATGTGGAGTTGCACAACATTTGTACACACAGTCCTCCCATTAGCCTTCTGTCAACATGCATTACACATGGAGCTCAACAGTATGCAGTGCAACTATAGTAACATCATGATAGCACCAGTATACATGTGTGTGAGGCATGGGCTTTCTTGGTAGATGATGGCCCCTCCCCATGTTAACACTGCACTCATGTACAAAGTGTTACTCTGGCCTGTTCCACACCCTGCCTTGTACTGTGCACCATACTTCGCAGGTGTAGAAACCATTGATGCAGCTGTAGTACTGTGTCGGTTATGTCAGCTCCAATGCTCTCAGCCCCTGTGTGTTGTAGCAACACATACCTGTGATGGTATGTGAACAGTTATCAGTTGTGGATGCCTGATGCCTGCAAGTGCATTACAGATCACAACATCAGCAGTGCTTGTATGACCAGTACATGACTATTACTCTGACAACCAGTGGACCTTACCGTGGCTGTGAGGGGTCCCCTACACATGTCCCAGACCTCTGTATGGTTGCAAGGTCTACTCATGTGCACATCCCTTGGAGTTCACACACTGCTGTGATGAGTGCTGTGGGGTCAGGGTTACATCTGCAATGTTTACTTAACCTGCTTGTATGCAGCTGTAGCCATGGTGATGTTGAGTCACACATATCCCTACTGTAGGCCGTGTGTCCTGCCACATGTCACATCCCTGTGGACACATTGCACATTGACAGGATGTTAGTTATCTTGCATGTGTCTATTGTACCCTTCCAATACCCCAGCATGGTCTCTACTGTGATGTAGTGCATTTCTCAGCAACAAAATGTGAATATGTACAGCATGCAGTATGGGTAGGTGTGTTAGACGTGTGCATGGGGGATAGCCCATAGCTATTACATGCCCAGTTTATCATCATGCATGAGCACAAACCATACTCACCGTCTTTAGGCTGCTGCTGTGGTTGTATCCTGGAGGGACCTACATAGGATTGTGAGAAAGCTGATGTCAGTTGCCACAGCTGTGGCATTCATAACAGGTGAGTGCAGCATTACGTTACGTCAACAGTAGAATTACACAATATTACAGCTTCTACACAAAAGTTTTTAATACTACACAGCAGCAGACAAAGTATATGACATCTCAGTTTTGCATAATGTACCTGTACAGCTGCAGATGCATACACTTGAGTAGTGTACCGATGTGCGCTGGGGTCTTACCTGCACACTCCTCAGCTGGTGTGTCATTGGCACCCACCTCCAAGATGTGCCCTTCCAGGTGTTGATGTTGCGGGCAGACAGGTGCCACTAGGCTGCTGAGAAGCTCCTCCACATGGGTGAGGGGTGGATGTGCGGGTTACCCCCCTGTTGTGAGGTGGTTCCCCCTTACTGCAGCTGCACGCCAGCGTACATGGCGAAGCAGGTCATTGCAATGATGCTGGACCTGCTCATAGCTGCAGTTATGCGGTGCGACATCATTGACTCTGTGAACTAGCTCATTCCACAGGGAGGTCCTTTCCTGCTGGTCATGGGCTGTCCGGCCAAAAAGAAGTACGTAGTGCTGTACCAGGTGGTCGATGATAATAGCCATTTATGTGGCACTGTACGCGGGAAGGCGACTATGCGACATAATTCCTGGAAGACATAAAGATGGAAACAGGTCTGAGCCACCCATACAGCAGGGTTACCATAGTTCTTAATACACATATATGTCTCTATCCACCATATCAGCTACAACAACACGTTCACAGACTGCAATTATTATGTCAGCTACTTATCTACCACTGGGACATATGTTGTATTGTACCAAGCTTTGTGCTATGTGTATGCGCCATGCTTTGTGCTATGTGTTTGTAGCCATGCTCCCTGTGGGGACACTTATCTTTGCTGGCCTGTTACAGACTATTCCACTTGCATGCCATTGTGAGTGCCACTATATATATGTGTATAAATATACATCTATGTACATATATGTGCATATATATGTTGTACGTTGTTGATATACCTATGTCTATATTAGTGTCTGTATCTTTATACATACATGTCACAGTCCGTATCACACAGATATGTGGAGTGCCTACAGACATCCGGTCCACATTCTGTAACTGTCTTTCATTCACAGCTGCGCTGTTCTGCCTTGATGCAACACAGACAGGTGCCACATGTGAACACAGCCTAACATTAGGGTGGTAACTATGGTGTGAGATTGCTGGTACACCTATTACACACCTATGGCATTTGTGCATGCTACATTATACATTCACATTACTGTCCTGCAAGTGCTGTGCACTGAAACATGTGTCTATCATGATGGGAGTACATCCACCAACAGCTATTCTCCACACTAACATAACACATAACATACACAGATATTATGGCTGACATCTTTGTTATTCATTGCTGATCTGCACAGTTGGCAGGTATGTCCCACTGCTTACAATGCCACTTGAAAAAACAAGAAAAGTACTCCAATGTAGTTCCAAGGTGTAGCCAGCCAAGAGAACCAGCAGAAAATGAGCAGAAGTGAATTAATATCCCAGGTCTTCTTTATTGATAACGTGTATAAAACATAAATAACAACCACTTAGTGCTTTCACCTAAAAACAGGCATCATCAGAGTGGTAAAACCAAATACTAAAACAACTACTATAAATAAATTTCAAAAAATTCCCGCCCTAAAAACCAACCTATCAGGAAAGGTGTGTTAATAAACAAAGTAAATTAAACAACACAAAAAAGAAAGGAAACAAAACCTTCGTAAACTTTTTTTAAAAAAGTAGTTAAAATTGTGAAACTGGTTTTGAAAACAACTCTAGAATCAAAACAACCTGTGTAATAAAATCAATAACAAAAAATGAATAAATGGATAAAATAATAAATAAATAACCAAAAAAGTCAAATAATTTGTTCAAAAAATAACTTAAATTAATAACATGTGTCAACACATTCAACTCTAAAAATCATTAAAAAGTTTTTCTAACATAGTTCAATTAGTTTTCAAATAAAAAGAGATCTATATTTTAGAATACTAGATATAGAAATATTTTCATTAATACCTGGGGGTCTAGAGGCATCTAATCTTAGTTGTCACATAGTTTCTCTAACTTCTAACAAAATCTTGTAGTCACCCCCTCTATCATTGTCAGGTATTCTGTCAATAATAAAAAATAAAAACTTCTTAAAATTGACACAGGTCAAACTATGCTTATATAAAGCATTAGTCGCCCTTTTATTCTTAATGTCTCTCACGTGTTCAAGAATTCTTAGTCTTAGTTTTCTAATAGTCTTCCCAACATAAAAACTTGTGCAGCTCAAACATGTAACAATATAAACTACCCTCCTGGTGTTACAATTGCAGTGGCCAGGGCATTTGATAGTTTTATAAAAATTATGAACTGTCACATAAGGACTGTTGTTAATATATTTACATACACTACAGGAACCACACTTTTCATATTAGAACTCTTATAAGATCCATTGTTGGAATAATCTCTTTCCAACAGTTCCTTTAAATGTGACCCCCTACTGTAAGTAACAAGAGGTGAGTTCCCAATAATCTGTGTGGTGTCTTGATCCATAGTGTAATACCAAGTTTCTCTTAAAATATTTACTACAATGTCAGCTTGACCATTGAAAGGTAAAACCATTGCTCTCTTGAAATTATTGTGGGCCAAGGAAGGACTAGTATTACTTTGGTTGTTCTGGTCACAAGTCTCCTTTTGTAATCCACCTTGTAATATTGGTTTGAATGTTAAAGGTCTTTTACGATCCACCTCGTCTCTAATCTTATTTAAGAAATCAGGTGGGTATCCCCTTTCTAGAAACATGTCAACTAGACCCTTGATCTCCACAACATAGTTAGCGTCCTCGCTAACTAATCTAGACAGTCTAACCATCTGGCCTTTGACAACATTCCTTTTTTGGAAAAGGGGATGACAACTCTGAAAGTGTAAAAAATTGTTCGAGTATGTTTTTTTACGAAAAATGTTTGACTCACCCCTGAGTTCACCACCAACTTCTTTGGTATACAGTAAGATGTCCAAGTAATTACAAATGTTACCATGTACCTTAAATGTAAATTTCAAGAAGTTGGTGGTGTTGTTAAGGTGTTCGACAAAAGTATATATCTTTTCAGTTGGCCCTCTCCAAAAAATCAACACGTCATCAAGGTATCTAAGATATAGTGCCACATTTTGCACAAAAATTGAAGGAAAAACTTTCTCTACTTCCCATTGTGCCAACACTAAATTAGCGTAAATTGGTGCACATTTTGCCCCCATAGCTACACCCGTGACCTGTTTGTAAAATTCTCCTTCAAATGACAAAAAATTATTAGATAGGATGAGTTCCATAAGGTCAACAAGAAGTGCTCGCTTGACATTATGCAAAACTCCACTGTTCTCAAGGCAAGTTCTAAATAAGTCAAGACCTTCTGACTGTGGTATCACAAAAAAAAGGTTAATGACATCTATAGTAACCATGGTAAAGGGCTTGGAAAAATGTTGTTGTCTAATGACTTCTAAACAATGCCACGAGTCATGTAATATGTGTGGAAAATAGTTGACAATGTTCTTACAGTAAAAATCTACAAAGGAAGCCATGGCTTTAGTTTTACAGCCTTTAGCTGAGACAATAGGACAAAAAGGGGGGTCATTTTGGCTCTTGTGAATCTTTGGAATGCCAAAAATAGAGGGAGTCACTGGAGCATCAACCTGTAAATAATGGTGTTCATCACTGTCTATCACACCCTCCATAAGCCATTCATACAGTAGCCAGTCAATTTTTGAGTAAGCCATGTACATCTTATTTCGTGATACTCTAATATAAGTGTTAGTGTCATTTGATAGGCTGGACATTCTGTTGGAATAGTCGGCGGACAACATAATGATGACTCCCCCACCCTTGTCCGGTTTCATAACCCTAAATTTGTTAGAAGATGTCAATTCACGTAAACAAAAACGTTCACCAGTAGTCAAATTGTCATTTTCATGACTTCTTGTTTTACCCAACCTTCTAATCTGAGACTCACACATAGACTCAAAAAATTGTATACATGGGTGGGCTGGGGGAATAAAGGTACTTTTTCTTTTTGGCCCTATTGCATATTGGTTCACCGTATTGTGATTCTTAGAAAAATACATTTGCAAATTCAACTGCCTAGTATACAACCTAAGATTAACCAAAAGTCTAGCCACTTCATTCTTGAACCTAGGAACAAAAGTAAATCCTTTTCCAAACAAAGACAAGCAGTTGTCAGTCAACACCAAATCAGAGAAATTATATAAACATACATTGTTGAATTTCACCATATTACAAATCAATTTAGTATCAAAATTGAAGCTACCACAAGAAAAATCATTGTTGTAAATAGTTGTATCTTTGGGTGTGAAGTGAGAATCAAACCCAAAAGAAAACGTATCAACAAAACCAGTGTTAGGTAATTGGTCCTGTAACAAAATAGTTGTGTGAGGGTCCATCAGGTTGTGACAAACCAAAACTTGTTGGGAGAATTTGTTGGGTGTTGAACTAATCCAATAAGGAGTAAGTCCAAGTGTATTGTGACAAGTGTCATTCTCCGTGTTGAAGTCGAAAGAATTAATATCAAAACTTTTGAAGTTAACTAGGGTCTGTAGTTGAAATGGGACCACCTCCTCCTGTTGTTGTACGACCTCTGTGGTTGTCCTCTCCATGAGGGTTGCCCTCTGAGGATTTGGTTGCGCTCTTGAATACGTTCTGAGCGCCTCAGTGGGGGAGGGTCTAAAAAATCCCCATTTTATTCAAAAACATCTGTATCAGTCACAAAATCATGATTGTTATGTCCATTGGTTATATGGTCTTGGGCGATATAGTTGTCACTCTCAGATGGTTCATATAGGGGACCCCCACTGCCCAAGGTATTAGAACTGTATACCCTTTTATAGTCTCTAAAATGAGAGTAGACCTTGTGGTTAGCATAGTCATGCGTATCTCTGTTAAGTTAAAAGACTTACTATCTAACCCCTTGCTCACAAAATTGTCAATGTTATGTAAAATATTGTCATATTGTTGCTTGTGGGGTTCAAACAACAAGACTCTAGTAATATTGCTGTTGATTTGCCCTAATTCAGTCTTTAAAGAGTCTAACATGTTATTGTTGTTACGAATGATAATACTCATCAGCTCAAGTCCCATTCAATCAAAAAATTCAAGCAACTCATTGAATCCATCAGTACCAGCAAAGAAACCGTTAGGTAACTTAAATATTCTTAAGCCTTTCGGCACTTGTTTTAACTCAATGGATCTTGCCAAAAAAACATTATCCATTTGTAAAGATTTAAACTTCTTTAACTTAACTTCAGAGTTAGATAACTATGATTTAAAGGTACCTGGACCTGATGTGCGCCTCACATCAGCATGCCATTGAGTGGATAAAGGGTTTAGAAAAGCATCAAGTCCACCATTATTCTAATTTGAATTAGTCTGATTAGGGTTAATCGACGTTAAGATAGCAGCGTTGGGAAGTCTGTTGTTGATCAAATTCGTAGAACTAGTATTTGCTGCAAAAGTAGGTGCTTGCTGCACACTAGAAGCTGGCGGGGTATGCAACGTGAATAGTTCAGCTTGAGAATCAGTAAGTAAAGGTTCGTGCACACAAGTGTCAGACATAGAGACATTAACGTCCAAACCTTTTTCTCGAAAAAGGTTAATAAGCTGGGTAGTGATCTGAAAGTATTGTAACATCAACTGCTCCATGTCGCCAGTGAAAAAAGGCAGGCCAAGGAACCAAAGAACCGCCGGCAAAACTACAAACAACACCACTTGAAAAAACAAGTAAAGTACTCCAATGCAATTCCAAGGTGTAGCCAGCCAAGAGAACCAGCAGAAAATGAGCAGAAGTGAATTAATATCCCAGGTCTTCTTTATTGATAACGTGTATAAAACATAAATAACAACCACTTAGCGCTTTCATCTAAAAACAGGCATCATCAGAGTGGTAAAACCAAATACTAAAACAACTACTAGTAATAAATTTCAAAAAATTCCCACCCTAAAAACCAACCTATCAGGAAAGGTTTGTTAATAAACAAAGTAAATTAAACAACACAAAAAAGAAAGGAAACAAAACCTTCGTAAACTTTTTTAAAAAGTAGTTAAAATTGTGAAACTGGTTTTGAAAACAACTCTAGAATCAAAACAACCTGTGTAATAAAATCAATAACAAAAAATGAATAAATGGGTAAAATAATAAATAAATAAACAAACCAAAAAAAATCAAATAATTTGTTCAAAAAAATAACAAATTAATAAAATGTGTCAACACATTCAACTCTAAAAATCATTAAAACGTTTTTTTCTAACATAGTTCGATTAGTTTTCAAATAAAAAGAGATCTATATTTTAGAATACTAGACATAGAAATATTTTTATTAATACCTGGGGGTCTAGAGGCATCTAATCTTAGTTGCCACAGTTTCTCTAACTTCTAACAAAATCTTGTAGTCACCCCCTCTGTCATTGTCAGGTATTCTGTCAATAATAAAAAATAAAAACTTCTTAAAATTGACACAGGTCAAACTATGCATATATAAAGCATTAGTCGTCTTTTTATTCTTAATGTCTCTCACGTGTTCAAGAATTCTTAGTCTTAGTTTTCTAATAGTCTTCCCAACATAAAAACTTGTGCAGCTCAAACATGTAGCAATATAAACTATCCTCTTGGTGTTACAATTGCAGTGGCCAGGGCATTTGATACTTTTATAAAAATTATGAACTGTCACATAAGGACCGTTGTTAATATATTTACATACACTACAGGAACCACACTTTTTCATGTTAGAACTCTTATAAGATCCATTGTTGTAATAATCGCTTTCCAACAGTTCCTTTAAATTTGACCCCCTACTGTAAGTAACAAGGGGTGAGTTCCCAATAATCTGTGTGGTGTCTTGATCCATAGTGTAATACCAAGTTTCTCTTAAAATATTTACTACAATGTCAGCTTGAACATTGAAAGGTAAAACCATTGCTCTCTTGAAATTATCCTGGGCCAAGGAAGGACTAGTATTACTTTGGTTGTTCTGGTCACAAGTCTCATTTTGTAACCCACCTTGTAATATTGGTTTGAATGTTAAAGGTCTTTTACGATCCACCTTGTCTCTAATCTTATTTAAGAAATCAGGTGGGTATCCCCTTTCTAGAAACATGTCAACTAGACCCTTGATCTCCACAACATAGTTAGTGTCCTCGCTAACTAATCTAGACAGTCTAACCATCTGGCCTTTGACAACATTCCTTTTTTGGAAAAGGTGATGACAACTCTGAAAGTGTAAAAAATTGTTCAAGTATGTTTTTTTACAAAAAATGTTTGACTCAACCCTGAGTTCACCACCAACTTCTTTCGTATACAGTAAGATGGGCCAACTGAAAAGATATATACTTTATATATATACTTTTGTCGAACACCTTAACAACACCACCAACTTCTTGAAATTTACACTTAAGGTACACGGTAACATTTGTAATTACTTGGACATCTTACTGTATACCAAAGAAGTTGGTGGTGAACTCAGGGTTGAGTCAAACATTTTTCGTAAAAAAACATACTCGAACAATTTTTTACACTTTCAGAGTTGTCATCCCCTTTTCCAAAAAAGGAATGTTGTCAAAGGCCAGATGGCTAGACTGTCTAGATTAGTTAGCGAGGACGCTAACTATGGTGTGGAGATCAAGGGTCTAGTTGACATGTTTCTAGAAAGGGGATACCCACTTGATTTCTTAAATAAGATTAGAGACGAGGTGGATCGTAAAAGACCTTTTACATTCAAACCAATATTACAAGGTGGGTTACAAAAGGAGACTTGTGACCAGAACAACCAAAGTAATACTAGTCATTCCTTGGCCCACGATAATTTCAAGAGAGCAATGGTTTTACCTTTCAATGGTCAAGCTGACATTGTAGCAAATATTTTAAGAGAAACTTGGTATTACACTATGGATCAAGACACCACACGGATTATTGGGAACTCGCCCCTTGTTACTTACAGTAGGGGGTCAAATTTAAAGGAACTGTTGGAAAGAGATTATTCCAACAATGGATCTTATAAGAGTTCTAATATGAAAAAGTGTGGTTCCTGAAGTGTATGTAAATATATTAACAATGGTCCTTATGTGACAGTTCATAATTTTTATAAAACTATCAAATGCCCTGGCCACTGCAATTGTAACACCAGGAGGGTAGTTTATATTGTTACATGTTTGAGCTGCACAAGTTTTTATGTTGGGAAGACTATTAGAAAACTAAGACTAAGAATTCTTGAACACGTGAGAGACATTAAGAATAAAAGGACGACTAGTGCTTTAAATATGCATAGTTTGACCTGTGTCAATTTTAAGAAGTTTTTATTTTTTATTATTGACAGAATACCTGACAATGATAGAGGGGGTGACTACAAGATTTTGTTAGAAGATAGAGAAACTATGTGGCAACTAAGATTATATGCCTCTAGACCCCCAGGTATTAATGAAAATATTTCTGTGTCTAGTATTCTAAAATATAGATCTCTTTTTATTTGAAAACTAATTGAACTATGTTAGAAAAAACTTTTTAATGATTTTTAGAGTTGAATGTGTTGACACGTTATTAATTTAAGTTATTCTTTTAACAAATTATTTGACTTTTTTGGTTATTTATTTATTATTTTATCCATGTATTCATTTTTTGTTATTAATTTTATTACACATGTTGTTTTAATTCTAGAGTTGTTTTCAAAACCAGTTTCACAATTTTAACTACTTTTTAAAAAAAAGTTTACGAAGGTTTTGTTTCCTTTCTTTTTTGTGTTGTTTAATTTACTTTGTTTATTAACACACCTTTCCTGATAGGTTGGTTTTTAGGGCGGGAATTTTTTGAAATTTATTTATAGTAGTTGTTTTAGTATTTGGTTTTACCACTCTGATGATGCCTGTTTTTAGGTGAAAGCGCTAAGTGGTTGTTATTTATGTTTTATACACGTTATCAATAAAGAAGACCTGGGATATTAATTCACTTCTGCTCATTTTCTGCTGGTTCTCTTGGCTGGCTACACCTTGGAAATGCATTGGAGTACTAATGTCCCACTGCTTACAGGGACAGACAGTACTGTCCAGAGCAGTTGTTCAGCAGGACATCATTACAGGGACAACTACAGATGGCACTTATCAAACATTCTACATCATACATCCTATTAATCTATACCACATCCTACATTAAATTACATACAGTTGTGTTTTACATACCTTTTAGTGTTTGGATGGGTGTGATGCCTTCCAGGTTGTGGCCTGTAGTACCGTGTTCCCCACTGTGTAAGTTCCGTGGTATACGTTTGTTTTTTATTTCCTTTTTTTTGTTGCTGGTTTCCTCTTTCCCTTTCTCTTTCTCTTTCTCTTTTTCTTTCTCTCTCTCTCTCTCCCTCTCCAGTAGAGCAAATGAGTTGGTTTGAATAGATTTCAGCATGGCTTTTGTAGGTGATGCACATGATCAGGTGATGGGCTCTGCACCAATCAGTGTGCAACAGTTGCTGACTGCGTGCAGCCTGCTGTGTAGTGATTCTGTTAACCATCGTCATGGCAACCCAGTACTATAAAATGCTTACTCATGTGGGTGTTGTCCCTTCACCTTTACAGAATGGAGGACATCCTTCCTGTATGTGGGCAGCAGTGTTGCAGATGGCAGGTTGCAGTACCTATTACAGCGGGACTTGCAGACACAGGACAACTACACAATCTTAGGTTTTACCAGACCTACAGAGTGGTGTTATGTGCTTTGTATATTGCTGGTCTTGCAGTGTTTGTATGTACATAGTAGTTTAGGATGGAATGCAGTCTGTCTGCATAGCTCTCAACAGTGGGCCTATCCACATGATGCCCAGTGGATTGTCTGTTTGCTTTTGCCTGTGCACCACACAGGGCTTATCTTAGATATATCCCCGGTAATCTGTCTGTTGCATGCTATCAGTACATGGCTATTTCCTGTTCTGTTCCTGATGTGTTATTCCTGCATAAGGGTATGTTGCATTGAATCCTGTAACACCAGCAATGTGCAGGGTGTGTAACAGCAATATTACGAGTATAGCTCTGTGTTCCTGCCTCTGTCCTCCACATATATGGCTGGCTTTGTCCTGCTGTGATACGGTTAGGGGTTGTTCGGTACTGGCCTATCATAATATACTGCTGGCATTCCTGCTATCATCCCAGTCATATCGTGGACTCCCACGACATTTGTTGGTCAGGGTCCATACATGTGACAGATACATAGACATTATCACAGGTAATAAATGTCCTCCTGGATCTTGACTACAGGGTGTAATTGGCGGCTACTGAACTATATCTGTTATTGTTTATCGTTACCTATCTTGATGGCAAATCCTTTGTCCACAGTTGTACGAATTGATGGGCCTGTCCTGGACAGCATAGTATGTTATATTTCCACACTGTCTGCATCTACTTTTCTGTGTGGGCCTTGCATTCCTTACTGATTACATAAGTGCAGACCTATGTACTGTCGGTAATGGCATACATTATTGTAAAACACACCATTACAAGTTGTCTGTGTATACATATCTGTGTGTCATCTCATGTCCTTTGAATAGTGAGTGGGCTATGTGTAATTCCGTACTCCTGTTCAAGTGTAAATGTCATTTAGTAGGTTATACAGCAAAACAATTTTGTTATACTGATTTCACACGGGAAATAGAATGTGTTGCTGTGGGACCCGAACTGAGAATGTGTGCACGGCAGGCAGATGCTCTGCCCGCTACACTACTGCAGCTCTGCATAATTTGCATATTTCTACCTTAATGTCATACCCATGCTCCCTTTTCCTGGCCCCCGAGCTCCACGTACACAGCATCCATCAATTCTGCAGTTGCTAGCCCTGCCATACTACACCTCCACACATTTCCCTCTCTGCACATCTTGATATTCCTCCATATTACTGTCTCGATACAACCTTCTGCAAGCTCTTCATCAGTTTAGCCCATGTACGTTCGAGCCTTTCCTTCATCCACCTCTGATACTGGTAGAAACATCATTGTGACCCATAATGTGTGGTGCGTTTCGGCAAGACAGACCCGTTGTTGTGTCACGAGTACACTTTGCTGGTCTACACTGTTTCTTCCACTAGTAGCATCCTACCAGGGTTTTCAGATGCAGTGGTTTGTTCACACACCAGACCAGCCTTATCTCCTGCTTCCATGGATGAAACACACCCCCACACCATGGCCCGTTTTCCATTCCTTTCTTCAGTATTATATGAGACTACCGTTCTCACAGTATGAGTTGACAGGCACTGTTCACTGGTATGCATAGACTGCTCGGAATACTGTGACTGAGCACTGTACACATGTTTGCTGGTATTAATGTACATACTTACATACATTTCCTATACTGTTGACTGACTGTACCAGATGATACATTTGTGATAACAGCACCTGATTGTATATCTGCCATGCCTTTGTGGTAGCTCACTTGGACTATAGTGTGCAGGGGGGGGACCTGGGAGTGCTGATTATGTTGTTACTGGCCACGACGAGGGCTGTGGGCTACAGCATGCTTAAGGAACTGCGGGGGAAGTGTAGGCGGGTATGCGCTGGTGTGAGCTAGGCTCAGACCTGCTGACCTCTGGTTACGGCATCTTACACTGGATTGGCCTCCACATTGCTTACCCAGTGTGGGCATTGCTTACCGCCACCCACAAAGGCGTACTCTCATTTGCTGCTGCATACCACCATGCTACTTCATGTAAATGTCGGTATTATACTTGCTTAAGTCAGGTGTACATGTCAGGTATGACTGTTCATGTAGGTCAGTGTAAGGTTAAGTGGAATTCCAGTTTAGCATTTCTGGTTAGGCTACACTCAGGCATTCAGGTTAGGTTTAGTTATGCCATACCTGTGTTGTAGAGTAGATGTGAATAGTGGAGGTGCAGGTGGGTAGGTGAAGGGGGGGACATTTTAACTGTATAGGAGGCCATTTGACTGATTGGTGGGGGAGTGGTAGTGCAGGTTTGCAGGGTGTTGAGATATGTATGCGAGGCAGGACAGGAGGTGTCAGTGTCAGTAGTTGGTTTAGGGGTCTGGAGTGTTGGGGGGTGGCAGACTTCGCCAGGTGATGAACCAAGTGTGCTTGGGTTTTCCCTTCATGTGTTATTTACATAGCCTGGGACAGCTGCGGTAATACACCTGGGTTGGGGGTTCCAGATTCTGCCAATATAGTTGTGTGGAGGGTGTCACTTACTTGTGACTGTGACCATTACTATGAATGCAACAGGGGTCAATAGGTACGTGGTGTTATTGGGCCACATGGAGGGGCTGTTAGTGGGGACATATCCAGGGATGTGCAGGACGGCTGAAGGGAAGGTCCACATCTGGCCATTTCTTCTACAGCGATAGCTGTGTTTATACCCTGCATTTTGGGTAGGTCTAGACAATCATACCCCTAGGTGGGGGTGAGGACAGCATGCAATAATACCTTGTGATGCCAATTAGTTCGGCTTACATGCCTACAGTGGGGTGTTGCGACCATGTGTTCTTTGGTGTCATTTAGTGGGTTTGCAACAACACATCTGGTTATACCATCCCTTGCCATGTAAACTAGACTTTGCTGCAGTGGGACTCATATCGGTGGGGGCTGCTTGTTAGGCGTCAGCTCTGCTCAATGCACATTATTCCTTACATCCCTGGGGCAGCCTACATAGAACCACTCCAGCCAACACCTGCACAGCTAGGCCCATAATGTCATACCCTTAGTTCCCAAACTGCACATCCTCTTCAGCAGTCTTCCTTCCTCTGGGTGCAGGTCAGGTCTAAACACACCACTACACACTGCCCACTCTTCATTTCTCAGGACCCATCACGTACGTTATCTCGCCCCATGGGTCATCAGGCTCCCCAACCTTGTAGTCCGGGAACATGCATGCCCTGCCGTAGGTTATCCATGTAATGGCTGGAAGCCCAAATAGCCATAAAATTTTTGGGTTGTCCCGCAAGGGACATTCTTGTCTTTATTTCAAGATTAGACTTGGCGGGCCTCTCCCACTAGTAGTATCCTGCCTGTAGTCTGGGAAGCAGTGGTTTGTTTACTTTTATTGTGTGTTTGTATGTTTCACCTGTCTAGCTGGGGGGAGGGTTGATGCTACGTGTTACACATTAGCTGATTGGGCCCCTCACCCCCATTGGCACAGCCTGTGAATATATGTAATTCTTAACTGCTGTATCATATCCTAGATATATATATATATATATATATATATATATATATATATATATATATATATATATATATATATATATATATATATATATATATATATATATACATGCACATATATATATATATATATATGTACACACACACACACACACACACACACACACACACATATATATATATATATATATATATATATATATATATATATATATATATACATATGTGTATATTTACACACACACACATATATATATATATATATATACATCTATATACATATATATATATATATATATATCTATGTATATATATTATATATATACATATATATCTGTATTTGTATATGTATATACACACACACACACACACACACACACACACACACACACATATATATATATATATATATATAGATATATATATATATATATTGCTGTACATATATATCTAATGACATATGGATGTATGTATTTCTGCAAATGTATATATCTATATGTGGGTATTTATATATATGTCTGTCTATGCATGAATACTTTTGCACCGTAGAGGGGGAGAGGTATATCTCCATGTAGTTATGGGTATATATACACACACATACCTCAACATATTTACATCTACATCTGGTTATACCGTTCTTTGCCATGTAAAATAGACTGTGCTGCAGTGGGACTTGTAGCAGGAGTGGCTGCCCATTGGGCGGCGGCTCTGCCCAATGAACACTATTGCTTACATCCCTGGGGCGGTCCGAATAGACCACTCCAGCAAACACCTGCACGCCTAGACCCATAATTACATACCCATAGTTCCCCCACCCACACCTCCTCTACAGCACTCATCCTTACTTTGGGTGCAGGTTGGGTCTAAATACACCACTACACACTGTCCACTCTCCACCTCATGGGACCCATCTCGTACGTTGTCTCGACCCATGGGTCATCAGGCTTTCAAAACCTTGTAGTCCAGGTATGTACATGTCCCGCCTTAATAGGTCATCGCACGGGCTTTCTCCTATAACAAGCCAATTTTTGTGGTGTCCCGCAAGGGACGCTCCTGTCTCTGTACCAAGATTAGACTTCTCGGGTCCACTGTGTCCCCCCCGGTTATATCCTCCCTGTTGTCTGGGGGCAGTGGATTGTTTACATTGTTTGTGGGTTTGTATGTTTCCTCTGTCTGGCTGGTGGTGGGGTTCATGCTACGTGTTACACATTTTTTGCTTGGGCCCCTCACCTATATTGGCATGGCCTGTGAACATATGTCATTCTTAAGTACTGTCATAGCTATATACCTGTGTATATCTACACACACACACACACACACACACACATTTATATATATGTATATATATATATATATATATATATATATATATATATATATATACATATACACATATATATATATATATATATATATATATATATATATATATATATATAAATATATATATATATATATATATATTGCTGTATATATATTGCTGTATATATATATATATATATATATATATATATATATGTATATATTGCTGTATATATATTGCTGTATATATATATATATATATATATATATATATATATATATATATATATATATATATATATATATATCTAACGACATGTGGCTGTATGGGTGTCTGCATATGTATATATGTATATGTGGGTATTTATTTATATGTCTATGTATGCATACAGAGAGGGGGAGGTATATATCTATTTAGTTATGGGTATTTATACTAACACATATACCTCTACATCTTTAGTTACATATCCGGTAATGTTGACTGGTATTGCTGGATACTGTGTTTCGTGTGCATACCAACCAATCTTGTGTGCTGTGTATGCTTTGCGATACCTACAACAAAATCCATTAGTGTACACAGAGTCACACGTGACATCTATCGTTAGTACCAGGAATACATTAGTCCCATGCGGGACAACCCAAACATTGGGTATTCAACCTCCGTCTACACCCAGGGTTACATAGGTACCTCTGGCTATGTACATGGTCTCCAGCGTGTGCCACCCCTAGGATACCTGGGTCGGGACATCATACGGGATGGGTCCTGAGGGGGGGACAGTGTGTGGTGGTATGGTAGCTATGGGCCGGTTACCAGGGTAGAGGTAGTGGCTGCGTGTGTGCTGCAGGTGGGGGGAAGCAGAACTGTGGGTTATGCATGCATGGGTTGGGGATGGCCTGGGTTGGATGGGCCTGTACTGCTCGGCCCGCCTAGTGGGTGGGGGAGAGGGGTATGTGATGTTGACATATGACACATAACAGAGGGCTGATTTAATTCCCTAGTTCAATGACAGACATACAATATTATGAGCTTGGTAGTGCATTGCAGGGTGGATGTGTTTGGCTGGGTGGGGGGCATGCAAATTTGTACGTGACGTATATTGTTTGGGGCCTCTCAGGCCCATTGATGGTGCATGTGGACATATATGTTTCTGTTCATCTACCATTGGTGTCTACAAATGTCTGGCCATATATATCTCTTACATATGTCTAACTATGTCGGATTTTACCTATGGAGACATATATCTGCGTACATATGTCACTTGATGTGTATATGTGGACATATAGATGTTGACATATATATGTGTAGTTGTCAGCATTTGCATGTATATCTAGTCATATATTTGTACACATATATATATATATATATATATATATATATATATATATATATATATATATATATAATGTATCTCTGGATATTTATATATATGTATATATATGTGATTACATCTATAGATATGTTGTATCTGTTTAGTTAGTGATATATTTGCAGACACACGCCCATCTAGCTGTAAGTATCCATTCTCTGTACTGTTGCATGACTGGGCTGGGGTTATGTTTCTGACAATATACACTTTCTGCATATCTGGCATGGCTTAGTGGTAAATCATTTCGTGTATAGTGTGCATGGTCCTGGGTTCCGGCTTTGCAGAGGCTATTTGTTTTGTTGCTGGGCAGAACACCGGCCGTTGGATATGGTGTGCATAAGGCACTTTCAAGCGGTTGTAAGTGGGTTTGCACAGAGGTAAGCACTGCTGATTTCCAGTCAAAGTGTCTTAAATGCAGTTAGCTTTTCCTTTGCATAATCTATGTCGGCGGTGCTTCACCCCACCCAAAGGCACTTGCACACACTTACTAGTGCTTACATATGCTTACTACTGCTTATCTGTGCTTACGCCTGTTTACTGCTGACTTATTCATTATGGTACTGACTCTTCACATGTGCATTTAATGCAGTACTCCAGTTCATATTTAAATGTTATTTAGTAGGTTATACAGCAATAAAAGGTAAATAAATGTGCATATACAGATTTCACATGGAAAATGGTATGTGCTGCCGTGGGACTCAAACTGTGAATGCCTGCTCATTAGGCAGATGCTCTGACCACTACACTATTGCTTTGATGCTTCATTTGCATATATCTTCCTTGTTATCCTCTTCAGCCTTTTAAGCTGCTTTAACCGTAGCTAAGCGATGGGCACACCCGCGCATCTACGGTTAGCTGTACTCAGAGTTTTAGAAATAATTACAAGGGTTACTTCTTTTTATTTTTATGTCCTGTTGCTGTTGTACACATGGGGGACTGTTGGTGGGGATATGCAGACACCTATGAGCAGTCTCGCTCATTTATTTACAGTTTCTGCTGTTCTACTTTGCAGGGGCATGTTTATTCTGAGAGCTCTGCTCTCAGACACGCCCCCTGCACTTGTCCACGCTTCGTGTAGGATTAGGAGGTCAGGCAGCGCACCGTCATTTATTATGCTTGGCATGCTGCCAATCTCTTCCTAAACGTCTGCTTCCATGCAGGACTAGACTAGTCCTGCACAGAAGATTAGTGAATCCGGGGGATAATGTCTAAAGCTTCATTGGAAGTGACAGGATAGAATCACTACAACTTAGAAAAGCAAATGTATCTACAAATGAAAGAAATGCATTTGCAAATTAAAGAAGTAAAACAAAAGAATCAAGATTTGGAGACTAAATTTGAAACATAATAATATTGTTTATTGTCCAATGTTCAAGGAAAGGAAGAAATGTTGATGCAAGCTGTCCAGGAGCAAAATGAATTGCAAGTACCAAATGAACTAACAGCATTGGTTAGAAAATTGGAGACTTTTAAGAAGGACAGCCAAAGAAAGTCAAAAATACTGAGTAAACATATTCAGACCTTGCAAAGGACCCTGCAAAACCTCCTGGACCAGTTGAGACAGGTCTAAACTGGGGGTGTTATTTCATATAGTGCTCCCTAATGGCAGCTATGTGGAATGTGGTACAGTGCTGTTTCAGCAGGATGAAAGAAGACTTCAACATATACTCTATGAGTGAAGGAAATCATGCATTCTTTGGTGTAAAAAGAGAGGACTAAAGGACAGTGGTAGGAGTGAACGCTGGAGACAGAGCTTGCTAGAGAGGAAGAGAAAGGCCTGGACGAGTTCAGAAAAAAATGGAGGCTGAGCCTACTGCACAGAGAAAGTCCACTGTTGACAGATAGTTCACTGAGTCTTGGTGGCTATGAGAGAGATAATCAGCTTCAAAGAGAGTTCCTGGTCTCTGAGAAAAGAGGATCTGATGAAGAAAATTCAAGACACAAGTTGTTGCGTCATGTGTTCAGTAAGAGAGACATTTTTTAAACTGCAATTCAGGAAAGCGACAGGGTTGAACCCAAGGAAATTCTGTATGAAAGACCTGTTAAATTCTGAAGTTTTTGTGCAGCATGGAAACTGGATATATCTGCAGATAAAGGTATTGTTGTAAGAGTTAGACTGCTTGATATTGCAACAGATTATTTTATTTCGGTTGTGACTGAAGAAGGAACTTTCTCTGTTTGCCTTAGGTTGATCTGGTATGAATTAAAACACAGTGTATGCTGATTATGTTAAACATATGCCCTCATTTTACAAGAGACAAAAGTCACTATATGCTAGTAACAGTACTGTACAAGCATGAGCAGTAGCCCATGCATGCTATAAGATGCACAATTCCCTGGCTTTGAGACAGTGCCACAGTGGCCTTCAAGCACTAGGGAGCTGAGTGCTTGTAGAAGAACCATTAATTAGGCACTAATAGGGCAGAGAACCTTTTCAGTTAGAACCTGAGCCAAAGGTAAATACTTAAAATGCACAGAAGTACATTAATAATGTTAAGTATTCAAAAAGGTCCAATAAAGAAAACAATTAGTCACATGTAGTACTCCAATCGCAAAATTCAATTTGCAAATCTAGCAGCAATGCACAGAGAACTAAGTTCACATACCAGAGAGTCAGTAATAACATTTTAATATTAGTCATTTTATACTTTCCACCACACACACACACACACACACACACACACACACACACACACACACACACACACACACACAAACCACTCAGTAACAGTAAATCCAGTGAATAAGAGTTATCAGATTGTGGTGAAGTACAAACAAACCACTGCAAGCAGGAACAGTTCAAAAAAGTTTAACTTGGTTAATATAGACAACACAAGTTTAAAAGCTTTCACCAAGTACAGGCTTCTTCAGGCAAGAACTTCTTAGAACTGTTCCTGTTTGCAGTGGTTTGTTTTTACTTCCCTGATTTTATACTTTAAGTATAAATCTAGAGGCATTCTGGGGTAAATGATGGTGGAAGAATATCATAAAAGTAGAAAGGAGACAAAGTAAAAGTGAATAGAGGCCAAGTAGTGGCCATATAGTGAATGGTCTTGCAAAGGTAAGGAAGTGCATTACTATTCAATATTGGGAAGAACCAACACTGAGTAGTGATAGCAAGATGGCCAGACAAAGACAATGATAGCAGATTTTTTATGCTCTGTGGTAGAGACTTCCCAAAAGCAGATATATGATACTGAAAGAAAGAATGGTGATCTTTTAAGGGAAACTGAGTCAGATCTGAGAAAAATGGTGATAAAGAAATGTAGAGTTTGGTTACAGGAGATGGACAGAAATTAGTATGGAAATGTGTATGCAGTAACAAAGGTAAGAGAAAGGTGCCACTCTCAGAAATAAGGAATGAATTAGGGGTATCTGGAACTGGACAGTAATCTGTTCAAGAGTCAGCTAAATGGATACATCTATATTATTTTATTTTTATTTGAGACAGTGGCCTTCAAGCACTAGGGAGCTGAGTGCTTGTAGAAGAACCATTAATTAGGCACTAATAGGGCAGAGAACCTTTTCAGTTAGAACCTGAGCCAAAGGTAAATACTTAAAATGCACAGAAATACATTAATAATGTTTGAAATGTAAGAACATAATTGCAAAGTTAGTGCACAGCGTGTTACCAAATTTAGTCAATGGAAGTATGTAATCACATTTTTGGGAGGAGTATGCTCTTAGCAACTGTTTTTCCTGGCAAAGGGACTGACTAGATTTCAGACTGTATATATCATAAAGGTGTAATAAATAGCAATGTTGCCTCAAAGTAAGAGCTTCTCTGCTGTGATTCTCAGTTGGGATACCTACTGTGTGTAGTCTGTATATCATCCTTGTGCTCTTGTGTGGTCTCTTTGGGTACTAAAGCTTCCTCCAAGTTCTGAAAGACACATTGTGGCTGGCTTGTTGAATCTAAATTGTGTAAGGGGTTGGCTAATAAAAGATTTGAGGGACGGTCAAAAGTTTGCTTTAGCAGTATTATCCGCTAAATTATACTTATTGAAAAAAGATAGAACTTCATGAAATCTTTTTGAAGGGAAGCACTAAGGTCAGTATAGTTCATTAAGCTCTGTCGAACCAGAGATCATCTGCACAGACTGAGACATCACTTAACTCATTCACTGTAATGGAGCTCTGGAATATTGCACTGTGACTTCGAGAAGGTGGAGCCTAAGCTTTTTGATAGAATAAAATTATGTTCTTACATTTCAAACAAATGTTCATTATCTCTGGAGCCACAGGGGCTACTAAAGAAGTATAAATGGCAAACTCATCAGCACAAACTATTTTTATAGTCGTAGTATTCTTTAGATTCTAGGTCTTAAACTAGATTTTATAAGTCACAGCAAACACGGTAGCTATTAAGTTTGTAATATTTTGTAAACAACTTACAACATACTGTTGGCAGCATTTTGTTCATCCAGCTGAGAGCTTTCATATGATACGATATTGAAGATGTATGATAAAAGATATATTGCTTTGGCTAAGATTCAGAAATGGACATTATGCCTTGTTCATGATCAAAAATCACATTTTTGAGAGTAAATTTTATTATTCACACTTCTGCAGTTTAGGTATGCACCTATTATGTCTTTATGAGACTTCTTATTTAAAGAAAGCACTTGTAAGGAAGGAACTGGAATGGTAAGGTGGTCCTTGATTCATTCATTGTTCATTCATTCATTGTTACCAGACTGCAGTAGAATTGTTGCAAAGAATCATTAAGTACAATTAATGAAGTTATGATGAAAGAAGTGAGTGGTCAAACATAATGTAGTCATATTTCCAGAAGTTTGGTGGGGAGATTTAATAAGGAATAAAATAGCAGAGAGACAAGGGTAGGACACACGTACCATGTAAAAGCTAAACATTTAAGACTGGAGTTTGATTTTAAATACTTTTTACAAGTAAACAATGTAAAATCCTTAAAATACCTTCCAATAAGTGTAGTGGACTAATTAGCATAGATAATTAGGCCTGCATTTGTCAGATTACGTCTACATTTACATGTCAGCAATTATTTAATGAGTGTGTACTTCTTCTTTTAATCCAGGTTGAGTTTTAGAAAAGTTAGATTTGAGAAGATGTAGCAGACACACCATCAAGTATTTGTTAGTACCCTACCCACATCATTGAATGTTTCTGCTCATATCATCAGTCACTACAACTGAGACCCATTCACCCTATCACAGAAATGAAAAGGACAGAAAAAGAAAATTTGCATACATGCTCCATAAAAATCACCACACGTAAATCCATTGCAAAAAATTAAATATATCAAATTTAGAATGAGAAATAAACCGATTAAAAATAAAAAAAATCAAAGTAGCTACCAGTAATTTAAAATGGGACGTATCAAGTCATTTGAATCTGAATCTAAAAGCCTATACTAAACAACATAAAACCAAATAAAACAAACTATAAATATAACAGATATTAGCATATCCACCAGTATACCATTGAAACAATACCTCAGAGTTACCTACATGATAAAAATTTAAACCTTACCTTAGAACTATAGAAGAAAGCCATCCAAAAGACAGCTCATTCATACAAACTGCAACAGAAAGTAATTAGCAGTATAGCTCATTCATAAAACCTACATAATCTCTGCAAGACTGCAAAGCTTTGTACAACATAAGGTATGCAGTTACTGAATCTCATTGAAATGAAAAAAAATCAGTAATCCAAACTAAATAGAATGCAGAAAAATGGATACATGACCTATGTGGGGTTCTAATTATCTGATAAATGAAATTTCTTTTACTATAAAATTAAGGAACACATTTAAAGAGGACTGGTGAAACCACCCATCACAAACTATATTCTCTAAATCTGTAATGCAAGATATTAAATTTAACCCAGAATTAGACCACACTTAGCCCATATATATAATAACCACAGTAACCTTTCCATTTGCAATCATATAGCCTAAAATAGGAGCACAGCACAAGAAATGATAAAAGTTACAGTATACAATAATTTACATGACTATGCAAAAAAAACACAGTATATATTACATGACACCTGATTACATCCTGGCAAGGGATAGAGGAAATGCCAGAATTCATTAAAACTGCACTTGGGATATAGACTTCATAAGCATGGCTAAATGTTATCATGGAAGTTAGCAAGGGGGTGGATGAATGGACGTTGTAGTGTACATAGGCATGAATGACCTGCCAGAATAGACAACTGATGTAGTAACAAGCAGGACAGTGGGGCTGAAGAGAGCTGCCAAAAGTATGTGTGTGTGTGGGGGGGGGGGTGTTGAGGTAACACTTCTGACAGTCTTACTGTTACCTGTGCTGATAGTCTGACAAGCAGATGAAAGAGAGAATGAGGGAGTATAATAGCCAAATGTGGCAGCTAACAAAGGAGAAGGCAGTGAGACTGGAGAAAGATGGGCGGGGGGGGGGGGGCATGGGAAAAAAATCAGATTTGTGCAAGGGAGAGAAATGAAGTAGTGTTTAGCTCTAGGCTAGAAAAGTTTGCTTCAATGACTGTAGATTGAAAATTAGATGCAAGCTGGGGTGGGGGTTTGTCACAGCAGAAGTCAAAAATAGTTTCTCAAGCAATGGAGAAAAGGTAAAGTCAGTTGCAGAATGTCAAAGAGGAACACACAATGGAAACTCAAAGCATGGCTGGGTAATAGTACCTCACAGGGCAAGAAAGTTGAGGAGATACAAACAGAGATGCAGGAGGGCAGGGTGGTTATTGCTTCAGTTAAAGAAATGTAGGCAGAGCAAGAGATGAGGGGACATGGAGGTGCCTGATTAAGGGCTGTTCAGGAATGGGAGAGAACGGATGGCAGTTGAACAGCAGTCCTCATAATAGATGGAAGCAATTGTGAAGTCAGACTAGAGGAGGGTCAAAACTCCATGAGGTGAATAAAGAAGAGGGCAGGGTTAGAACCTAGTGTAAGTTTACTGGTAGTTAAGAAAGATGTAGGGTAGGGGAGCTGATAAATCATTACAGGTATCACCCCTAACCAGAAGCATAGCTAAGGTGGGGCAAGAGAGGTAATATCACTGGGAGCAAAGTGTTGGGAGGGCTCGATTGTCCATTCATTAGCATTTTTTTTTTGCTCTTCAATTGAAGCACTGCTGGGAGGGGCTGGATCTAACCATAGCCATTGGGTTATCACAGTGAACTACTTGTTAATTAATACATTTATTTATTTATTTGCTCTACAGTGGAAGGGGACATGTGGCATGGATACAGCTGTAATAATCTGAGCACTACAATGTAGTTATTGGGTTGTTATAGAGAAGTGCTTTTTTATTTATTTATTTATTTGCTCTTCAATGGAAAAGCAAGCTGTGGGGAGGGGGCATGTATGTACTAACTCTAATAACCTGATGGCTACATCAGATCATTACAGTGAAACTTATTTTCTTCTTTTTTTTTTTTTTTTTTTTTTTTGTGTGTTTACTCTTCATTGGAAGAGCTAGATGTGGGGGCTGGATGTAACTGTAATAATCCAATCGTTAGACTGCAGTGAATGGGTTACTATAGGGAAGTTTTTTTTTTTTTTTTTTTTTTTTTTTTGGTTTTTGGCTGTTCAGTTGAAGAGCTACCTGTTATGGGGCACTGGTTTCCTGTTTTGGCGCAGGGCACTGATTAAGCCAGACACTCCTCTGCTCCCAACACTTCAAGAGAGTTTTATAAGAGACTGCATGAGAAAACCAAGAAATGGAGTGAGAAGAACAGAGTAATACTGCTGGGGATCTGAATCTACTAGACACAGATAGGGTGATTAGGAGCTACATGACAAAGAGGGAGCAGGAAGGGACTGAAGTCTTGAACAAAGAGGGGATCAATCAACTGGTGGAGGACTATAAGAGAGCCTGACTAAAGCTGGGGTTAATGCAGGTGTCCTGGAGTTGATCCCGTTAGCCAACAGTGATCATACCATTGTGTAGTTTTATACAGGAGGGAAAGGAAAATACACAGACATAGATGAATGTGTAGTATTTTAAGAGACTGGCTTATTAGAATGGGTAAATGGTTAAAAACTCATGGCTGTGGTCAGAGAATTAAGTAAGATGAAAAATGTAAAAACAGGATGAGACAATAGTAGCTACAAAAGGATGTGTAGCTGCAATTAAGGACCATGAAAGTTGAAGACAAGCCCCAGGATTAACAAATCTCTATGCAAGAATAAGATTATTCTTGCACGGAGTGGTTTGTGTCCATTTAGAATAGCAGCATGCCTTGCATATGCATGAAGGCGCACTGCTATTTAATCTAAATGGATACGAACCAGGAACGAGTGCAGGGGGTGTGCATCAGCAGTGCCTGCACATCTAACACACCCCCTTCACTCAGAAAGTGCCATACAGAACTTTGTGACACAGTTGAGTGTCAATGTATATAATATTAGAGCCCGGCTCTAATATTATATGCTAAACCAGTGTCCACAGACACTGAAATGTAAGTAGCTAACATTTCAGTGTCGGTGGACACTGAAAAAGAAAAAAACATAAACACCTAGAAGGCAGCAGCCTTCAAGTGCACACCACCGAATGTATGCACTCTTGACCTACAGGCATGGAAGCAGAAGGGCAAGAGGAAAGCAATAAAAATTAAAAAAATGTATTTTTTTCATCAAATAAATCCAAAATTTAAGCAGTGCACAGCTTATTTGCGTGGTCCACCCACTATGCTTATCCTGGCTGAAATCCTGAAAATGATAGACAAGTGCTACTGTGATACAAAGTGTCATCAAGTGGCTGTAGCATAGTGGCATTGCCATGGTTTAGCATGTCTAACATGCTCAGTTAGAATACCCCCTCTGACAATTTATTTAAAAACTTTTAAGGAAATTGAGTGATAGATGTCAATCATATGACTCATGTATAGCACAGCAAGGGTGGAAATATGTAAAATATAACTATAAAAAGTACTTTATAAATTTAAGGAACAAAATAGATTTAAGCAATGCTTTGCTAGTGTAAGCATTGCTTACCGGCTTTCAGCTGTGCTTACCTAGTTTAAGCATTGCTATGTGGATTTGCATGGAGCTAAGCATAGCTCAGCATATTAAAACAGGCCAATCAAGGAAAAGTGCAGGAAAACTGCCCTATTTAAACAGGTGGGAATACAGCCATAACCATTTGGGATTGCTCACAGCAGGACCAAAATGTCTGGTGTCAGTGAAGGTGTTCACTTCCAAGCACAACGTTGGGACATCCAAGAGTCTAGGGTCATGGCTGGGCTCCTAGTAAAAAGCCATGATAGCAGGCTGCTGCAGGGCCAATACCAGGGCTCTCAGTACAAAGCAGAGGACTGGGACCAGCCTGCATGCGATCTCACCAGTGTCACTGGCATATTCTGGACTTTTGAGCAGGTTCATCACCACCATAATGACCTGAAGCAGAGGAAGGATGCACTCTTGAACCAGTGTATCTAAGAATCCCAAGTGCAGGATGTCCCACCTGTCTGTAACTATGCTGTCTTATGTATCTCTAACTAAGAATAGAAAAAGTTCAACTTGTGACTGTGCAGGTGTGATTAATGTGTGATGTCTCCCCATACAACTGCTGTGGAGAGGTCCCACAATGTGGAGGGTCATGCCCAGTGACTGGCCAGGTTGCATCGGCAGTATGGTGAGTACAGCATACCCCCTACTATTAGCAGTAAAAAATCAAAATTATAGTAATGGTAGTACTGCCTGTATATATAATTGTGCTGTAAAAGTCAGGAATAAACATGTATGTCAGGCTGCCAGCATTACAATTGAGTATTCCCAGCTGCTGTGTAATACAGATGTCAAACAAGGTACAATATCCAGGAGAGGAAAATTAGAATATGTATGAGTATGTCTGAGTGAACCTGCCAGGAAAGTGCCATGTCAGTGGTACTGTAGCAGTTAGAAATGAAAAGCATTCCCCTGTGCAGATCATGCAGGAATAGTAATTGTGGATTTCTGAGTTGTACACAGATATGTATGTCAAAACTAATAAAGGTGATCCCAAACAGTGGTGTGTGTCATCTCACTTGTATCTGAAAAATAGAAATGTGTATGTCCTGTAGAATGCATTAACTGAGGTGAACTGAGTTAGCAGCTTATCTGCATACTTTAGAATGGGCATGCCAAATAACTGAAAAAAGCAACAGTACATATGTCCATCAGAATGTGTTTTACTTGTTTGTCTACCAGCATTGTCTTGTGTTAACATTTCATTTTCAGCTGTATGTAGCTGTGAATGTACTGAAAAAAATTTATAAGGCTAACAGGTGCAGACTTAAAGCCTACACTGTGTACTCAGGAATCAAAATTACAATATGTAGTTGTAAAACAGTCAAATGTGCAATCCAGCTGATGTGCACATGTTTCACAAACAGTGACACCAGTGTCTGTTGTGTATGCATGATTTGTACTAAAAATGGGAAACAGATAATGCAACATGTCATAATAAAAGTACCGTGCACAAAAATATGTACTAGATAGAAATATCACAAGTAAAACACAATACATCCCCCAGTAGCTCAGTCTGATAAGGGTTAAACATCCAGTTTAATTTTGCACCTATGCCACAGTTCGAATCCAGGGACCACCACCAACATCTCAGTCTGGTTCTATTGTTGTAAACTGCAAACTGAATAGAAAAAGTAATGTACTGCAACACATACATTTTCCATACAGGGCACACAGGTAAAGAAATCTGAATAAAAATACTAGTATGATGTGTATAACTATGAAAGGTGTACAACTGCTGTGTTGATCAGCCTCAGTCCTACAAATAGATGCAAGCTAAACAATCACACTCTGCAGTCTGGCCCAGAAATGCCCCTCAAGTGTCACGCTGTCATAAATAGTTTCCCCAGTCACCAAGAAACCTACACACAGAGAATGTCACAGTATGTATGTGAAAGGCACAACACACACTCCAGGGCCTGCAACTAATATGTGAATCTGAAATATGTGTAGAAACAGCAATGTAATGTGCACACAGTTCATCTGCACAAGGCCCACAGGTAAAGAAACTGGTATAGAAACAGGTCTGATGTGTATAACTAACATAAGGGTACAGTTGCTCTGTTGATATCTACAGCTGTTGGTGTGCTGTAGCAGCCCCATGGTCCAGGCAGAGTGTAGAGTAGTGAATAGTAGTGTATTGACAAATATACTTGATAGTAGTTGTCAAGTGAATCTGTTCCCTTTCCCCCACCACTTAAGTGATCCAACAATCACACTGAAACCAACATGGGTATGTTCCTAAACAAACCTCTACTGTTGGGACCGTTGTTCCATTTGGTTTATCATTATTTAAACTGTGTGCATACTAATATTCCCTGTTGAATAATCATTTTATTGCCTGCCTGACATACCACTAACTGGCATGCTATTGCAACCCTGAATGCCATTACATATACGCATGGGTTCTGTTTGCTATGGCACTGCTATAATTGCACTGTTTTGGGTAAATGGGAATATCCATGCATGCTATTTTGACTAATGTTGTAATGTGTTGTGCATGACTAACTAATATTCATTGTTAATTTCCACACCGTAGCACATATGGGAAGGCAGATCCCAGTGGATCCGCATCTCCCACCCACCTGGCCGAATGCACTGGGTCCCAGCATGTCTGGGACCCAACTCAGACCTCCCTCATCTGCTGGTCCTGCACCACCCTTGGGTGGAACTGCTGCAGGGGATGGGGCTTGCCTCCCCCTGCAAGTGGGCATGGTGAAGATGCTGTCAACCGGGACAAGGTCTGTGGCATGCTGCCCAGTCTCCTCCAGAGCTGAATGACCGCCTGTGCCAGGTGGAGGGCAGGCTGGTGCAGCTAGAGAGGCAGACAGCCTCTCCAGCCCAGCCCCCAGCACAGCCACCTTTGGAGCTTGAAGGAGTAGTGGTGACTGTCATCGGGTGGGGACATCAGTGCCACTACTACCATTTAAAGAGCTTATGAGCCTCAGATTCCCAACCACCCTCCCTGTCAAGGTGTTTACCCTCCATGTGTCATACACCACTCCTCTCTGCTGTCTTGTCTGTCTTGTTTGTCTGCAAATGCAACCTCTCCTACCAAACCTCCCTCACCACACTTACCTATAATCCTTCCTTAACATCCCACTCTCACATTAAACAAAAAAAACGGGCATCTGTCCCATAAGAAAATCACGTCCTATACATAGCTCTGCCTTTCACCCAGCGACATGTATCCATCACACAATCTAACCCTACCAATCATCTGTATTGTATGATGTCCACACACCTCCCTGTTAGGTGTGAGGCTCCAAATTCTAAATTGCCCACATTGAAAGCAGCTGTTGCTACCAAAGAAATGCAGAGCTATGATCTTTTCTTACCCATCCTGCATATCAGTACCTGTTTCTACTCTTCTTTGTCCCCCTGCTTGCCCCAATGTCACCACGTTCCTATCTCCCTTTTTTTTTTTTTTTATTTGAAATTAGTGTGGGTTTAAGCGGCCGTAAGGAAAGCTAAGCTTACGTAAGCGTTGCTTAGCTCCATGCAAAACCATGCACAACTGCTGTAAAGAGCCTTAACCTCTCTGTCTCCAACAGCCCCTGTTCTGCCCAGCAAAAAAATAATTAGCAATTACAAGTCTCAAACCCAGGACCCTGCACACTATTGCCCAACCGACTTACCACTAAACCATTGCACATGTAAATAAATTTGATGTTTTCTCAAACATATCATCCAGCACAGTCATTCAACAGTAGGGGAAATGTATTTATACATACATATATATATATATATATATATATATATGGATCTCTCTCTCTCTCTATATATATATATATATATATATATATATATATAAACATATATATATATATATATATATATATATATATATATATATATATATATATATATATATATAACAAAAACACCAACAATGTCCCAGAAAAATATAACAAAAAACCCAAGGAGGAAGGAGCAAGTTCTCAGATGAGAACAAGGATATATCTGACCTTGTTCAGTTAAACTTGTACAAAATGATTAGAGCACAGTTCCTGTTGACCTTTCAGGTCTCCGATAAACAGAAACTCAACCCAACATTGAAATTCAAAAACCAAAGTATCCAGCAATTGTAACTTCTGTAGTGTCAGGTCCACACTATCATAGATCCAAAAATGACGACCAAGTAAAATAAAACAAACTTTAATGATGAGCGCTTTCGCAGTGTGCCACACCGCTTCCTCAGATGAATGTAAAGAAACAACGATAACATTAAATAACCATTGAAAATATCAATCAAAACATAATTGGCTCATAAAAATTCAAACCAACTAATTATCCTACACTGAAGCAGATCGAGGACCTACGTCATCGATTCAGAGCAAATCAAATTGTCCCTATAGTCCACGCCTATGACTGCAAACCCAACTAATGAGAATGTAGTTATGACGACTGAAGAACAATCCACCAAACACTCATCAAGTTAATGTTAACTGCCCTTATTATAGGACGCATACAAATACTAAAAATATTAAAAATAAATCTCTCTAATCCCATCAGTTTATAAAAGTAAACAATGCATCACTTTTAGATCATTTAAAGTCAACGGCATACATATATAACATCTATAACATTGATCGTACAGAAATTACACTTCAAAGTTTTAAAAAACATCATTGATGTTCACCATATATTGAATGGTTATACAATTTATCTAAATTGCGCTCCACTTAAAAACTTTTGAGCAGGGCTAATACCTATCACATAAAGCCGTTCGTTCAAAACTAAGCAAACGCTTATGAAACAGGAAGGGTACTGCTATACAAGATATCTAAAAACAACAATCACTCAAAAATAGCATTTAAAATCTAAGGAATGTCAAATGTATTGCAAACAAACCTTCATTTTATAAAATGTTTCCAGGTTCGTCACTTTTCCGTGTTATGGGAAGCATAACCATTTAATATACCCTTCCCAGCTAGCATAGTAGACACAACACTGATAAATTTTCACTTGAGTGTGGAATAGAATAAGCTGGAATGAAAAAAAAAAAGACATGACCATCACCTTCATTCAACATGTGTTTATGCTATATATAAGTAGTAGTAATATACTTATATGTTTATGTTTATACATACACATATAAGTATATTACTACTTATAGATTTGTACAATTATTGCATGAAACATATACCCACAGACAAGTCAAAGGATATGACACCACACACAAGTTTGCATACATAGAAATGTTTATTTGTATACCATTTCAGTTGTATATGCCATTTCATATAGCAGTTAGGTGTTTGAAATACATAATAACTGAGTAATGAAACTCTCAAACAAAACATTTGATACAGTAATCTGTTAACATAACATATGTTGCTGTCCAGGCTAAGGCCTTTAAGTAGTACAACAGTAAAAAATAACTCTTACCTTGAAGATAAGAACCAATCAACACTTATTCATTACAGATGTAGCTCAGCAGCCACAAATTACACTCTGTACTCAACCCCAATGGGGAAAAAATTAAGTTGTCACCAGGAAAATGTATCTATTACATAATACTTAACTTAAAACATCACTATCACACTGACAAACAGAACTGTCTGTAAGACAGTAAGCTCTAGCACCCCACTGTCCCCATGGTTTAATGTATGAAAATTTACAGCCATATACCTTCATGTTCTTACTACTCATATCCCTCACATGTTGAAACAGCCTAGGTTAAAATGAATCATACCCCCCCCCTTCATAAAATGTCTTACAAGGGCATATAACAGTGTTTTACATACACTGACCTCTGGACTGTACAAGGTCACACATGTTTTGTCTAGCTATAGCTCTCATATATATGGACCCTACCCCACAATTTATGTGGGAGTCAACAACATTACTGGAATGATAGCAGGAATGCCAGCACTAATGATAGGCCACTACTTAACAACCTCTTACTGCATGACATCTAGACAAAGCCTGGTATATAGGTGGAGGACAGAGGCTGGAACACAGGGCCATATTTGCAATATTGCTGTTATACACTGTGAAAGATGCTGGTGTTACAGGATTATTTGCAACATACCCTTACTCGGGAATATGAAATCAGAAACACAAATGGATGTTGCCATGTACTGATAGCACTCAACAGAGAGAATCCCACTGATATATTAGAGACAAAACCTGTGTGGTGAACAGACAAAACATAACAGCCAATCCTCTGGCTATCATGTGGATAGGCCCACAAGCGAGAGCTATGCAGACAGACTGCATTCTTTGCAAAACTAGCATATACACACAAACCCAGGGAAGTAAATAGTGTGGGAAGAAATAGCCAGGGAATTGTTATGGCTAGGCTTGTATAGGTTCTAGGGCTGATAGCCTAGTACCAACCTATGAACCTATGAACCTATGAACCCTGTAAAACTAGCAGTATTCAATGCATATAACAGCAGTACTCACACTGTCCATATGTCTGGAACCTTATACAAATATGTAGTTGGCCTGTGTCTGCAAGTCCTGTTGTAGGAGGTATTGTTACCTGCTATCTGTAACACTGCTGCCCACACACAGGAAGGATGTCTTCCATACAGGAAAGGTAAAGGGACAATGCCCACATGCTGTAGTAATTTAAAGTAGTGGGTTGCCATGACAGTAGCAATTGGAAGTACTACACAACTGGCTGCATGCAATTAGTTGTGAACACTGATTGGTGGAGAGGCCATCACCTGATCATGAGCACCACCTACAAAATCAATGCTGCAGCCTATTCAAAGTAGCTCAATCCCTGTAGTGAAGAAAGAGAGAGAGAGAGAGAAAGAGAGAGATAGAAAATAAAAATAAAACTACAAACCAAACCAAAATTAAATAAAACAAAGGACACATAAAGTGTACATAGAAGAGAGGACAATACTGCAACAGGTATGTGAAATATATATGCATGTAATTTAATGTAGTACTTGGTCTATAATAATGGGATAGATGATTTGGAAAGATTTATATGTGCCATCAAGACTTGTTGTTGTAATTATGTCCTGCTGAACAACTGCTATGGACATAGCATCTGGCCCTGTGGGCAGTGGGCCATACCTGTCAACTGTGCAGATCATTACTGAATGATAAGATGTAAGCCATCATAGTGTGTGTTCTGTATCTCAAGACATGCATATTAGTGTGGCAAATAGCTGGAGGTGGAAGTTAGGAGTCATGACAGACGCATGAGTTTCAGACCCCACCACCTTCAGGACAGTCATGTTAACGTGTAATGTATCATGCACAAACTTCCTAGGTTTGTAATAGGCTAACGTGCAATCTATCCCCATATATACCCCCTAATGTTAGGCTGTGTCCACATTTGACAGTCTTCTGTTTTGTAGCAAGGCAGAACAGTGCAGCTGTAGAGTAAGAAGATTTAGAGAGTGTGGACCTGATGTTTGAATGCACTCCATATATATGTATATATATATATATATATATATATATATATATATATATATATATGTGTATATATATATGTGTATATATATATATATATATATATGTATATATATATATATATATATATATATATATATATATATATATATATATATATATATAGTTCCTCTTCCTAAGCTCGAGTTACTGAAAGCTCGAAATTCAGAAGCTCAAGCTCAGAATCTCGAGTTTCAGTAACTCAAATTTGTGAAGGGGAGACAACAAAAAAAAGGGAAGTTTACTGACATTTATGCAGGGGACCAAGTCCCCCTGCAGTCTCCCTGCTGAAATATACCAGCTCCTTGAACGCACACTAGCGAAGGAATGGAAATTCACCCATTGTGCGCTTCTGTATACAGTGCAGAATGGGAGATTTCCCTCATCCCCATTGTTGTGAGATCTTGGAGTTGGTATATTTAAGTAGGGTGGATGTGGGGGGTGCAGGGGGGCTTGCCCCCCTTGCAAAAACATTTTAAAGACATGTTTGCATGTCTTTTACATCCGCTTTAGAATTTCGAGTTGCTGAAAACTTGAGATTCTGGGCTCGAGCTTATGAATTTCAAGCTTTCAGCACTTTGAAATTCTAAAGGAACTATATATATATATATATATATATATATATATATATATATATATATATATATATATATATATATATATATATATATATATATATATATATATATATATAAATGTATGTCTACAGATACACACCCTCACACACACACACACCCACACACACACACACACACATACACATATATATATATATATATATATGTATATATATATATATATATATATATATATATATATATATATATATATATATATAAACAAAATATCGATATATATATATATATATATATATATATTTATATATATATATATATATATGTATGTCTACATATATACAAACACACACACACACACACACACACACACATATATATATATATATATATAAATATACATACACATACATGTATGTGTATATATATATATATATATATATATATATATATATATATATATAAAAGTACATTTTCCCTACTGTTGAATGTGCTGCACGATATGTTTGATAGAACATCACACATATCTATACACATATATATATATATATATATATATATATATATATATATATATATATACATATACAGTTGTAAGCGCGTGCGAAATGGACAGTTATGTCTGGTGTGAAATCCATGTTGGGAACACATTGCCCTTGTTTGTAAAGGTGAGATTGATATGCTGGGGAAGGATAGCAGGTATATTTGGGGAGGTAGGTTGGGTTGGAAGACAGACAAGACAGCATAAAGGGGTAGTATATGACACATGTGGTGGGTAAACACCTTGGATGGGGAGTGGTGTTTGGAAAGTGGAAGTCCATGAGCCCCCAAATGGAAACAGTGGGACCAAGGTCCCCACCCACAGGCAGTCACAACTGCACCTTCATGGCCTTGAAGGTGGCTAAGCTGGGGGCTGAGCAGGAGGAGCATCTGGAAACTCTAATGTTGTACAGTGGGCCTCAAGGTGGTGTAGCAGATCCCCCATTTCTCTGAGGAGCTCCCTATGCACCAGAACCTGGACATGACTTCAGGTGACAGGATCCTGCCTGTGTGTCATCCCAGGGGGGGAGGGGAATGAACACTATTACCTGAGGTGATTCCACCTGAAGTTAGTGCAAGACCAGCAGATGATGACGTCCCGGAGTGGGTCCCAGATAAGCTGTGGCCTGGTAACATGGCCAGATGAGGTGGGAGAGGTGGTTCTGATGGGAACAACCTTCCCAAACATGCTATTGTATCACAGTTATAGAACATATGTGGGCAGGATTACTTCTAACAGCTTGCATAGATATCCTCATTAATACAAAACACCAGATTTGGAGCAGTCACATAGCAAACAGAACACATGCATATATGGAACCATAGTGGCCCTTACAATGGCAAGCAGGTGACATTGTTAGCAACAGGCCACCAATGATAGTGTTTTAACATGGAACATGACTAGAAACACATTGCAATATTTGTCGTACAATACAATATATGTCCCAACAGTAGGTTTGCTGTAAACATACCCATTGAGTTGTGTGTTCAGATTAATGTTGCAGATATGGTGGGGGAGACAGAGATGTCAATTAACAATTATTATATCCTTGCAGTATGAGGTCCTCAGACCTTTTTTCCTCTTTATGTCATTCAGGCACTATGTCTAGAGAGCGACTTCCAGTGTATTCCCCCATCAGGAAAATTATATGATCATCAACTACCTGGTGCAGCACCATCAAGCACTTTTGGCCATACAGCCCATGATCTGCAGGAGAGGACTGCCCTGTGGAACAAACTCGTTCACAGAGTAAACAATGTCGGCCTGCAAAATCGCAATTATGAGCAGGTCTGACAACACTGCACTGACCTCATCCACCATGCCCGTCAGCGTGCTGCTACAGTTAGGAGGGACCAGCTAGCCACCGGGGGGGTGATGATGCCATCCATCCCCCCTAACACATGCTGAAGAGCTCCTCAACAGCCTTGGGGCACCTGCCCCAGCAAACCAAAGACCCAGCTGATAGCATTGTGGAGGTGGATGCTACTCACACAATGGACTAGGAGCATGCAGGTAAGGCCACAGACCACATCAGTAGACCACTGTTGCTTATCCATCTGCATCTGTAAAGTTTCATCATGCATATGTGAGATAAAATATATATAGTCTGTTGCTGCAGTGTAGTAATGAACAGATGTACATAATCTGTAGTATTGTGGGTTTGTACTGTTGATGTACTGAAATGCTGCTCCCACCCTGTACCAATGCCACAGGTGTGGCTACTGACATCACATCTCTCACACAACTATGTAGGTCCCTCTGGTATACTTCTGGGGCAGCAGCCTATTGCTGGTGAGTATGGTATTGTTTATTCAGGTTTGCCAATACACCGGCCATGTTATTGTTGCTGTTAACTGCACTGCATCACAGTGGTCACCATGGTGGCATATCTGAAGGATATGTAAGAGTCCTGCAATATAACTAACAACCTGTCATTGCAAGATGTGTGCACAGAGATGAACATAATGGTGGGACAAATGGCCTACAGTAGGAATATGTCTGAAACATCACCCTTATACAGTGCTACAACAGTGTATATACCACTATTACAATGGCAACTGTTACAGATCTACATACTGGCATATCACAATACTACATTCCACAACCCTTACAACCTGTAATGTGATCCTAACATGAGCAATGAATGTGTACTATGGAATCCTATGTTAGGACAACAAATATGGGGAATACATACCTTAACAAACACTGGAAGTATATGTGTGCACAAACTCCAAATAACATACTGTGGAAGCAGCTTTTGAGGTACTGACAGCATTCACTCTTCATGAGTATCCACCTTCTATCAAGTAGAGGCCCTCAATGTCACACCAAGAAATGGTCTGCTGTCCAAGATGTATGTCCATCACATTTGCCCACTCACCTGCAACAGAGGCAGCTGTGGCTTGCACACATCTTACAAGCCATGGAATGGATCCCATATCCAACAGGTAGCACTCAGGAGTGGGAGATGTAGCCTTACCTCACCATTGCATATACCATGGCAAACAGTGCAGACAGTCATGTATGTAACGAGGAAGTATAGGACGACATTAATGTATAAAATAAACAGATGGCCATCCAAGACAAATGACGACACATGTTGCAAACTGGTCATGGAGGCTGCCTAGAAACTTGTTGCAACACTGAGGGAGTTGCAGCAGTGTCTAGCAAGTACTGGCTGTGCAGTACCTGTGTTGACAATCACCTGGACTCTGCATAAGTTAGTCTATGGGTTAGGGTAATCAGACGGGACAGTTTTTCCACAGGAAACATCAGCCAGGGCTTTCTACAGGTAGCATATGCATAACATCAAAAGTCCCCCAAAGGCATGTGTTGCAATGTGTAATGGTGTACCAAGACCAAGTTCAAAACCTACAGACCCTATCAATTAAGATACATGTGCTGCACAAGCAGCACCTCACTCCACCTGAGGCCCACCATCTCCATCTGTTGCTTGCTGGTGCCAGTGTACACTTGTATGTTTGCCATTCATTAGCAGGGTCTAGGCCAGTACACATGGGGTTCTGAATTTGAGACACTGCAAAATGAGACTCATGGGTGGTCCAAAGTTGTCAAGCATCTGCAAAAAGGCTGAGGATGGCGAGGGGTGTCATCCTGAAACACAACAGTGAGCTGAAGCAGACATCCAAAGTTCGCTAAGAATGGCTGTATCTGCATGCAGTCAAAGTCATGAATTGTTGCAGACATAACCCTGACTCCACAGGAATAGTGAAGGCACTGTGTGACCTCCAAGGGCTGTGCACATGAGTTGACATTGAAATCTACAGAGTTGGGGGACATTTGTAGGGCAGAGTGACCAAATACTGGCAAGTGCAGATGGGCCATGCTAGTATACCCATTCCAGGAATAGTGACTGCTGTAGTACACTTAACAGTTGATGCAACCAACCATCATGTTAAGGGTGTGCACACTTATGCACCCACATATTCTATGCATCTCAATCAGCATCTGCACAACTAACACATTTGTTTGATACTGGATTTGATTGCACAGGTCATATGTCACATATCAGGTTTGTGTAATGTTAACATATGAGATATTGTGGCCCCATGGCATATCAGGGAAGATGGTGCCATGTCAATAAGGGTGTGTACACTCTTCATAGCCACAATAAGCTTTGAAGATTGTCAGTGTAATTGTATTTTATTGCTCATACATGCACCGCTGATGATGAGATCTGCAAATCAGACATCAGCATTCACTATTGACATCTGTCCTCATATCATTCCAGGTATGTGTCAGACAAATGCAGCAGAGCAAACATAACTGACACACATATACACATTCAGCAATGGTGTGTACACTTGTGAGGTATTGCGCACATTACATGCCAGGGTGCTGAACAGGTGCCCAGCAATACTGTGTACATGGGTGCAGTGTGTTCCAGGGGAAGGGGCATCACCTACTAACACAACTCATGCATCACAGAGATGTATAATGTTGGTAACAGGGATTGACTATAGCTGCAGTGCATGCTGTTGAGTGCCATATGTCATGCATGTTGACAGATGGGTAATAAGAGGTCTGTGTGTAATATCTTTGTGCAACCTCACCTATAAGTGTGTGTGTGTGTGTGCATGTGTGTGCATGTGTGTGTGTGTGTGTGTGTGTGTGTGTGTGTGTGTGTGTGTGTGTGTGTGTGTGTGTGTGTGTGTGTGTGTGTGTGTGTGTTTGAGCATGTGTACACTTAAGCAATGACATACAGGTCTTAAAGTGTGTTTCTTGTTTTCCCCTCACAGGTGGCTAGGTGGGTCTGGGTCCCTCCTGCAGGCAAACTGATGTTCGTGTCCATACAGACTCTGACAATGATGATAGGTATGGTGAGGCACAGGCAGGGCTGTCAGGGACTGAAGCTGTGCCATCAGTTGACATCCCACTGTTATCCATCCCATCCCCGCACACAGTCACATTGCCTATACATATCCCATCACCAGTGGCCATAGATGAGGGACAGTTGGTGGGTGGTGACATGAGACAGGACACTGTGGTGACTATGGCAAGTGTGTCTGGACACAGCAGCCATAGCCAGATGCCTGGCAAGGTACCATACAGGCAGATGTACATGGGTGCTCATAAGAGGGCTTCTGGTCATCATGCCCCTGGCAGAAGTGCCACAGCTGGTGTCACCAGACACATGTTTCAGGCCATCATGGAGGCACAGGCACATATGAAACATTATACCAGACATGGTCTGAGGCTCCAGAGGGCTACTCATTCTGCTGTCATTGACAACATCCGTAATCTTCTAGGTACCCACTGTTATTTTGCAGAGGTCCTGGATAGATGGTTGGTTGGGATGGTGGGAATTCTTGACCATGCAATGTCTGTGCTTGAGCATATGGTGGTAGTAGTGTGACAGCCATGTGGATGTAGGTCAGCAACATCCACAGTTGGAGGTCAACATGGATGTGCAGCAAGTCAGAGCCACCCCATAGTGGCAGTACCAGCACCAGCACTGCAGTGGGGGCACTATCCTGACCACAACATAGCAGGCCATGTGCACGTGGCCCTGGCTGGTCCCAAGAGGGACACGGATCCAGTGGACATATGTCATCATCAAGGACGAGTAGCATATCTGGCCTTGTACCTGGTTGTATCCGTGGAACCCCTGGCAGGCACAGTTCTCGTGTCTGTGGCCAGAGACAGTGAACTGCACACCCTGCCAGGTATGGTCTACACCTGTCCAACAAACCCCTGTATAGGGCAGCCACATGGCAGAACTGTGTGCATGCATACACACACACATCACCAACACAGCTAGGGCAACCCCATACATACATACACCACATCTCTACAGCCCAATTAATAATGAAACCCCCTAACACACACACATGATGTCAACCAAACCTCTTAGCCTAGGTCTCTGGCAAACCTACAACACACCCTGTGCATGTGATGATGCCTGTGCCACATCCCTGTCATCCATAACATCAATGCAGGGACAGGCTAATATGGTTCTGATCACATGGTGAATGTACTAAGGTGTACCAATGTAAAGCTGTGTAACATCTTTTCAGCACTAAAGTTTAATGCTTACATGTCAGGATTTGTAGCTATCCCACCATGATGCATTATAGCTGTTATTAACACTGACTGATTGTGGGCTCCATGATGTATTCTGTTTGTGTTACAGGTGTCTATGTTTCAGTAGGATGTTGGACTGCTGTTGTTTTCTACAAGGGGTATGGCATTGTGGTGACACCTTGACTGTGCCATACCCTGGGTACAGCTGAACACAAGTCACAGGTCTGTATAACAGTTACTGCATGTGCCACATGCCTGATAGGTCTGAGGGGTGTATGCAAGTGAGTGCATGGTGGCTGATGTCAGCAGCCCTTCTACAGTGGACAATGGTAAATGTACTGGGTAGTACACACCACATGTTTGTGTATAACACACACACACACACACACACACACACACACAGACTTTGGTGTTTATGCAATACACAGAGAATACTGTATACGCCTATGGTCAGCAACATCACTATCCCTTATACTGTATGGCAAGATGTATAGTATTAGGAGAATGTGGCCGCAGAATGCTGTATCCTACAAATATACACACTTGCACACATACACACACTTGCCAGGACTCAGAGGGTAACCCATGCCTATCTACCCATTTGTACAACAGTGTTGTGCTGGTACTGCAAGCTCCAGGTAGCCCATAGGGTGAAGAGTATAACAAGGTACATGTAATGTCTATTACAGCATCGGCCATTTCTAAATATGGCAATGGGGTGTGCAGTGTGTGAGAACGCCCTAAGGGTATTATCAACTACAGGTTTACAAACACACAGACACTGTTATTCTCAGTAATGCACACTGACACATTTGTCAGTACTGGGGTCCATAGGTGTAGGTGTTCCTAGGTGTGTACCAGGATATTGTCCACGGAGAGATGAGAAGAGTAGGGGATGTGGGTACAGTGGCATCATGCCACCTGAAAGTTGTCAGCAGGCTATCTATCAACTGATGCCATGTGGGTGATCCTCAGGGTGAGAGTTAAATGCAACATCAAATCATCTGGTTGCCTCTTGCAGAGGGCCATTGAGGTGCTCCAATTGACATGTACGCAGCATATATTACATAACATGGTCAGTGTCTATCATTGAGACCTGTACCAAAGTATGTTTTGTTGACTGTGGTAGTGTAGTTGAGGTATCCATGGCATGTGGTGCATACTGGGTGGGGGTTCCTAACTGTGGCATTTATAACACAGCTGGGCAGTCATGCCAGTGTCAGTCAAGCATAGATTGCCTGTAAGCAGACAAGATGGATACTTGACATCTGCACATCTGTACAGAGGACAGACAGACATCAGCTAGCCAACTGGTTATGCATTAGGATGAATGTTTTGACAGACAGATGTCTGACACTGATAAGTATGCCATTACTACATGTCAGCAGCCATCAATGACATGTCCTATACACACAGTAGTCTACAGTTAATATTCACATGTCAGATCAATATCCAGTAGCAAATACTTAATGACACACAGCTCACACACCGAGAACACAATAGTCAGGACTCAGAGTCCATCTTTGCATGCAGGGGTGTTTGGTTCCAGTACTACAATCTGCAATCTACTCTTACTTGGGAAAGCACTGTTAACAGTAGTAACATTATGATACACTACATGCCAGTGTGACTGCATATAACCTGGGATACTACCCATGTATGAAACACATTCAAATGGAAAAGAGTGCAGTACAAGCCATATATACCCATGTGTCCCAGACAGTAGATTCACACCCCTTGCTACTGTAATGACAGCACATAGATGCATGTTATGTACCTGGAATTAAATACACTTATTAAAGATGTCATTACCCTGCTATTTTATCAGAATGGAATGTGATCACTGGTTACCAGGGCTGAGCCATGCTTAGCAGGTTTCAGCACTTGCTGCAATATAAATGCTGAGCAGATTTGCACACTGGTAAGCGAAGCTGAAACGGTGTAAGCACCTTTTTGTTTAACTGTATGTTAGCACCACTTACCATCGTGCAAACCTGCCTTAACCACTCTGTATCCAACAGTCCTTTTTGTGCCTAGCAACAAGATATACAGCACTTGCAGGTCTTGAACCCAGCACTCTGTACACAGGTAGTCAGAGCAGTTAATCTCTCAGCCATCACAGCTATGAAAAGGCTTGTTGTTTTTTCTAATATATCTGTCAGTACACATACTGAATAGTAGTGAACAACTGCTTTGACTTCTACAATTGTGTAGTACTTGTTAGTGAAAATATTGTTGAATCAGTATGTTGTTATATCTATATAAACACATATCAGATAAATATGGTGGGATACATCTGGGAAGGTAAATACAACACTCATGTTTACACATAACAAGGATATGGATATATATATATATATATATATATATATATATATATATATATATATATATATATACATATGCAGATATATGTATACATGTACATACACATATATATTTATATATGTATTTATATACATCTGTATATTGCTTTATATATATATATATATATATATATATATATATATATATATATATATATATATATATATTCATATATAGATCTATCTGTATATATGTATATGTATGTATAGCTATATACATATATATATATATATATATATATATATATATATATATATATATATATGTATGTATATATATATATATATATATATATATATATATATATATATATATATACACATAAATATATATAGATATATATATATATATATATATATAGATATATATATATATATATACACACACACACACATACATAAATAAATAAATATATATATATATATATATATATATATATATATGTGTATGTGTAAACATATATATATATATATATATATGTGTGTGTGTGTGTGTGTTTGTGTGTGTATGTATGTATGTATATATGTATATGTATATATATGTATATGTATATATATATATATATATATATATATATATATATATATATATATATATATATATATATATATATATATATATGTATAACATATGTCCATAACATGTAGTGGAGTCATACCTCAGCACCAATAGTCACAACCTCTTAGTGCAAGTGGATGTCATGTAAGTATTGCAGGTATAAATGTAGAATGTTGCTACTGTAACAGGGGTTGCCTTAACAGAAATATGTGGGAAGTCACATCTGACACTGACTTATATGTCATCAGTTACTGACAGACATCATAAGATCATCATATACCACACAAATCACAGTAATGATCGTGTGGTATACAGTAGAGATATGGCCAATACATGTGGACAGTCTGACACATTCTGGTCAGTACAGAGGTGTACACAGAACTCCTTTGTGCAAGACATGTGGACCAAGCCTGACAAAGTGGATGTTTATAGACATGTAAATGGGGATATCATGAGAATACTGGAATAGACAAGCTCACACAGTTTATGCATTCAGACACTCCTGTCTGTCCTAACACATAATAACTGGAGGAGCAGAGGTCACAAGCCCACATACTACCCACTAGTTAGTGACATACATCTGTACAGCATCCCACTGCTTTGTCAGAAATACACAACAGTTATGGTGGCCCGGCAACAGTACATCTGACAAATATCTGGACATAACATCACACTGGGTAAATACACTGAGCTGTTAGGCATGTCACAAAGCACTGTGCAAACTACAGGCATACTGCCACAGCACTGGCCTACATTTGTTATGGGGGAATACGCATGTACTTGCAAATATAGCAGGCTCTATATGCATGTAACAGCAGGGAGTATCAGACCTGTGTGAAAGTGCATACCCCATAAACAATCTGAACACAGCCACAGTCACATATGGTAAGCGTAATTAATATTACAGTATATGGACTGTGTGAACAACGGCATCCTCATATGTGCCACTTACACACTAACCCTACATATACTGGGCCAATACACAGTGTATTTCAATGCCTGACTGTGGTATGGGACATGTGTCGGTCTGGCCCTACAAACGCATGCCGATAGGGTACCATACACTGGTGCAGCTTGCAACATGAGATAGAACAGGACCAAGAAAAATGACATCTACCGCAGTCTGTACATAGGCCAAGGTATATATTCACAATGCACACTCTGTCAACAATCACCATAAGTACACATACCTCACTACTGTACACACTACAACAGAATGTCCAGGTTTTGTCCTCAAATATAAGGCCTACCATACATAACATGTCTAGCAGTCTGATATCTCACTGGCTTGTTATCAGGTATGATGTCAGTAAATAATGATGTACTGAACATATATACCTCTTACTGCATGACATATGTACAAAAGTTGACAGACTTGTGGCTGGAGGCACAAACACAGGGCCAATATTGACATGTTGCTGTGATAAACTCATACATTTAGTGGTGTAACAGGGTTTGTTGTGACATATGTCTTCTGAGGGATATGAAGGCAGTATCTCACATGGATGTCACCATGTACTGATTGCAATTATCAGAGTATGCTACTGCATTTCTAAAGATAGGAAATGTGTGAATAACACAACACATGTAAGACTCCAAACTCTGGCCAATCTGCAGATAGCCCTACAGGTGAGAGTTTCCTCAACCACATAACACTGTCTTGCCAGATATTAAATCATGTAAAACAGCCATATCCACACAAACCCTGTTAAACCAGCATTACTTCAAATGTAGAAGCGCAATACTTACATTCTGTCCCCATGTCTGGAACATCACCCTCCTGGTTGTTGGCCTGTCTCCACAGTGTATGTTGTAAGAGATATATCCAACTACCCTCTATGATGCTGTTTGTCAAACACACACATGAAGTCCTGCCCACAGTGAAGGAAAAGGGCCAACACCCACATGAAGTGCTTAGTTATAGGAGTGTGTTTCCATGCAATTGGCTATAGGAATGATACCACAGCTGTACCACATGCAATTAGCAAGTGGGGGACTGAAATTCAAGCACAGGCCATCAGCTGATCATGAGTATCGCTTACAAAACTCAAGCTGCTGCCTAAGCAAAGCAGGTGTACTTTTGCACATCCACCAGAGAGGGAGTGAGAGAGAGAGACAGAGACAAAGTAAGAAAGGAAGGGAGTAGGAGAGTAAGAGCCAAGCATGTTTGAGTATGATCCATGGCTGGAGAGTGGTATCTGGGCATTATGACGGTTGCCTATATTGTGTACTAATCCATACTGTCACATGGTAATTGCATATGGCTGTACACATTTATGGCTGAGGATTGTCGACAACAATCTCTACAGTGTTTGGAAAATGTTGGCCTTGTAATGTTGACAATGGAACATGTACCTCCTCAATATAATGATGTAGCAAAACCCACACTACAATGGACCCGGTCATTACACAATCACCCCCAACAGGGCACTGATAACACAAACATATGCTTACCAGTACTGAGTTTCAAACCCCTACCTGACTATGTATTACAATTACATTACTATGCAGTTATTGCATGTACCACAAAGATTACATATTGGAGATTTGTCCAAAGGTATCTTTGAAGGTGAGTGACATCAGCAACAGTGATAAAGGAGTGATAAGGGAAGTGTAGTACATGTGACTGTCCACAAAAGCAGGTGTCAAGGAAGACACACCCACATTTTCTTAGGGAATCACAAACATTATCACAGTTGGCAGGGTCAGGATTAGAACTCCTACTTAACTAGTTTATTATATTACAATGTTACACAGCTATCACACGCACCACAGAGATTATCAGGCTGATATATGGCCAAAGGGTTATTTCAAGCTGACTGACATCAGCAGGCATGCTACAGTAGAGCAATGGGGGTGTAGTGAGTGTGAATGGCTTCAAAATCATTATTCTCCACACACACACACACACACACACACACACACACACACACACACACACACACACACACACACACACACACACACACATTTGCCAGTACTGAGATGCATGAGTTCATTGTTTCACAGGTGTGTAGTAGTTGACTGTGCTTGAAGGCTGTACAAGGCTAGGCAAAGGGAATGCCTTGGCATCAGGCCACATGACAATGGTCTCCACTGTGGCTCAGGGGTTTAGTCCCTGGATTGGCCCACACAGGTGGGTATTGTATTCACCATCCACTCATCTGGGTTATTATTATGGGTGGCCAGTGCTGTGCAATGCTTTCCATGTATGCAATCTATATTCCATAACATGGACAGTGTCTGGGTTGTGCACATGTCCCACATGCATATTTTGTGATGTGTGGAAGTGTACTTGAGGTCTCTGGGGCATGTTGTGTGGACAGATTGTTATCATCTGATGTGGCATTCCTGCCCTCATTTGGTGAGACCTGGCTATGGAACTGAGGTGGGCCTGCACCTATGCTGACAGCATGCTATAGGTATTCAGTGGAGTTAGTGGCAATTGTCCATACAGGGCATGTGTATAAGGTATGGTATTCCCTTTGTGGGTTACATTTACAGAATCTACAGTTGTTGCAGGCATCCAGTGGGGAACATAGCAAAGGACCACTGTAAGCATTTATTTGCCTATTGTAGGGATGAAACAGGGTGCCATGTCCTTTTACTTGTTGTATAACACACACTCAGTCAGGAGATGTTACACATCACAGTACAGTCTGATGTCAATGGCAGTGTTGTGGTCAATAGGCATGTAGTCCACTGCCATCACATTGTGGTTAGTATCTGTGGGCAATATGCAGGGAACTACCAATATGGTGGTGGTTGCCTAGCCAAGTGTGTTTGTGTATGAGACAAGGGTGGAGAGTGTTCTCTGAGTAATACAAGGGTTGCCTATATTGTTCACCGATCCATAATGTCACATGTAGGGCTATGGATTGTCTACACCAGCCTCTCTGCTGTTTGGCATCAGTTGTCCTTGTAAGGTGGCCATTGTGATATACACTAGGTCCTCAGTATAATAATTTAGCAAAACCCACCCCACAATGCATCCTGCCATTACATAATAACAGCAACCTCCACACAGGATACTGACTACAGACACACACACACACTTACCAGTACTGAGCTTCAAACCACTACCTCATTATGTATTGCTACTACAGTGCACCATATTTATTACATGCACCATGGAGCTTATTGGATGGGTGTTGTTCCAAGGTACTTCTAAGGTGAGGAAAATCACCAGCCCTTGTAAATACTGGCATTGGGTGATATAGTGGGTGATAGATTCTAAAAATAACTTTACCCTAATCACACATTTACATTTGTCAGGGATGAGGCTCCAACCTCTATCTAACAACTTTTATGGATCATTATGTTACACATTTACCACATGTACCATTGACCTGACATGGTTTAGACTTCACAACAGATACTTGTAAGATGGATGATATCTGTGGGACTGCTAAAGTCAGGCTCTGAGATGTGTACTGGCTGTAAATGGGGCCAAAATCTCAGTAGCATAAATACAAACACTTGCCTCAGATGAGATTCAAACACATAGCTGTGGGGATAGTGCTAGTACATTGTTCTGCACTTATGGCACACACCACAGAGCTTATAGGGCTAGCCCTTCTCTAAAGGTGTATTTCAAGGTAGATGACATCAGCAGGCCTGCTAAAGTTGGACAATGGGAGGTGTAGTGACTGTGAATGGCCTCAAAAGCATTACCCTCTACACACACAGAGTTTCACAGTTGTCATGTCTGGGATTAGAACTCCTACATCACACTATAACATTACACAATTATTGCACATGCCATGGAGCTTACAGGGCTGAAATTTGTCCAAGGAGGTATTTCAAGTTGATGGACATCAGCAGGTTTGCTAAAGTAGTGACTGTGAATGGTCTCAAAAGCATTGTTCTCTATATACACACACACACACACACACGCGCACACATGCACACGCACACACACACACACACACACACACACACATACACACACACAGTTTCACAGTTGCCATGTCCAGGATTAGAGCTCCTAGCTAACTAATACATCACACTACAGTATTATGCAGTTATTGCACATACCACAGAGCTTCCATGACTGAATTTTCTCCAAAGAGGTATTTCAAGGTGACTGACATCAGCAGGTTAGCTAAACTAGGGGAATGGGGAGTGCAGTGTGTGTGAATGGGCCAGAAGCCATTCCTCTGGAAACACACGCACAACACTCAGTCGCACACAACTTTACATTTCACAGGGCTTGGTATACGACTGCTAGATGAATAATGACTTGTACTGTTATGTTACACAGTTATCACAAGCACCACAGACACTATAGTGCTGAGGGCTACCAGAAGCAAATGTCTACAGTGATAGGCATCGACACATCATGTGATATTGTCCAAGTGGAAGTGTGGTGGGAGGGACAGGCCTCATGATGGGAAGCTCTTTGTCACTTTCTGTGTCTATCTTCCCCACATCTCTGGTTGTGTATGTTTGACCTATTATAGTGTGTTGTCCTTGGATATATATGTGTATTCCTATCTGATCTGTGTGCAAAGCATGAATGGTGTGCAATGTGGTGTGTGTGCACAGAAATCTGCGACTGATGGATATACATAGTCCACTGCTGTTGTCAGACATGGGCTTCTAAGAGTGGAAGCATGCTCAGTATGACCCTTCTGTATTTTGTTGTCAGACATGGGCTTCATTTCTCTAAGTGTAGGAGCATGCCCAGTATGACCTTCTGTATTGAATGTGTGACTCCATTGCAGGTAGGTTGTACTCCAGTGCAGGCATTTGTGTTCTACACCTACAGCTAACAACCTGTTTCTGCAGGATGTCTGTAGATAGGTTGACAGTATGGAGTCACAATGGGCAATGGATAGTGGGATACTGTAACTAACTGTGTCTGTGCTGCTTGTTTTTGGTATTAGCAGAGATATTCAGACATATGTACTGTTTTACACTGTGATGTATTATGTCATCAACTACTGGCAGATATACTTATTTGCTCACAGTAATTTCCTAGGGAATACAAGATGAATGAAGCTGTGTCCAGTATTGTGGTCTGCAGCCTACATATTCTTGCACACTCATGCCATTCTGGAGGGGAGCTGCAGACATATGCTGATGGGTCTGTGTAAATGGTCCAGCACCTTGGTACTGTGGTGGCTGAGGATCCCCTGCTTGTATATCTATTAACGTGGCAGAATGGCCATATCCTGCTGTGGCCATACCTCTCAGCTGTACAGATTCACATAGGTTACCTAGAGGCAGTTCTCATATATCAGGTCGGTCCCCCTTCACATTGTGGTTTACAAGCAGGTTTGTAGCCACTCATTACTGGGTTTGCAGGCAGGGATAGTATGGGCATACATCAGAGTTTCGGACTTCATATGCTCCATGACGTCCATGCTTCTACAGCCCCCCCCCCCCCGTTAGTCTACTCTCTTCCTAACATTGTGTGAGCGATATCTGATAAGTATCCCTATAGTCATCCCAGTGGTATTTAGGAGTTGGTCCACAGTTCATGCAGTAGGACATGGTGGGCATGCTACTGGGATTTGTCGACATAGCCTTGCATTTGTGTTCTGTGAACTGTGTTATGTTGTTATTTGGGACTCCATGAGATAGCATACATTGGCAGTATGGATGAGATACAGGCCTTTGACAGGGGACTGAAGGGCATTTGGTAGTGATGCAGGCCATGTGTAGCAGGCCAGTACATTCTGTCACTCCTACAGTCCTAGGCTGCAAGCCACTGGATTCCCCTGGGGTGACAGGGTAGGTGTGCAAAGTGTTAATGGCAATAGTTTCTGTCCTTATTAATCCATTAGTGTGGATGCTGGCAGGGTGCTGCTTACAGCTAGGGACACACCTGCATGGGACTCCTCTTCAGCATGCTGCATTCTGTGGGTATTCCAATACAGAAGTGGCGGTCATGCCGTACTCATTCCCAACAGCAGGGATATGACCTGTGATGAACCTGTGGCTGATGGTGGGGCGAGCTGTGTGCATGTTTGCTATGGAAGCTTCTTGCAGCTGACTCACAGATATACATGGGACATTCCCCTTATGCTGGCTTGTGCGGGGACATCAGCAGCTTCTCAGTATTTCGTAACTGTGCCTTTTGTGGTCTACCAGTGATTGGCCAGACTACATCAGTATTCCATACTACACAGACAGCTAATGTGCTGCTAACCTGTATGTACAATTCCAAAGGTGTGTGCATTTGACAGTTACATTTTATATACTCTGTCTAGGGTACTTCCACCTGTGTACTGTGTGTATGTCTGGGCCCACATTCATGGCATGTCCATCTTTCAGATGGTGATAGATATTACATCTGCACAATGACTATGGATTACTGGTGGATTGGGTCTTACTGGGATGCATTGTGTTTGGAACTGCAGTTGTCAGAACATGGCTCTGTCATTAACAGTACTGGTCATAGGCCACCGGGACACAACCCTCCATGCCTACATGCTGACCACTTCCACACAATATACAACACACAACAACCTAACAGACAGAGCCCTACATATTGTACACATGCAACAATCTATCCTGCTAATTTGGCCAGCTCAGATAATCTGTGCTCCATTGTTATTAAACCCACAAATACATGTTACTATATTTCTACATAGGATTGGGGGGGGGGCTCACCTGACAACTCTAAACATTTGCTATGACTTTACTGGTATTTCAGGTACGCTACTGGCTTCCATTTCATTCTGTATTCTGAACTATCATGCAGACTAGAAGTATATCAGTGGAGTACATATCTTAGGCTTTATTGACCTACATTTCAGTTTCAGACTTCTTACCCTTCAGAACTAACATCCAACTGGCTGACCTGTTGTAGTCTGTCTGTGTAGGTCTGGAGGGAGGCTGTTCTTCATTGCCATCAATCGGAGGCCTTAGCACAGCCTTCCTTTGTGTTCACCTACACCTGTCCTCCTGGCTGAGACTGTTGTTGGGTATGTGAGCCTCACTGACTGGCATGTGTGTGTCCTATGGGCACACATTTGGCCCACCGCATGTCCTGCAGTGGGATTTGTCACCTTGTCTAGTACTGCCTACTGTGTTAACACCAGTATTTGTTATGGATTTCATGCTGCCCATATAGGTGTCTACTATCTGCTGCCATCCCATTCAGCCACCCGATTCCCTTGCATGCTCACATCCGAACCATAGATACAAGTAGCAGAACATACTACTACATTCAGCAATTGATAGGGAGAGTGACTTACCTTGTGGCTGTGCCAGTATTGAGGATGGTGCTGGAGGGCTGACTATGTCAGATGCACATAGTACACTCCCTACACATGGTAAAGCACAGGTAATGTCATGTTTGGCATCCCTTTTACTGTATGTGCGAGTCATAGAGAGGTGTCATTCCCTGCGTTCCTACCGTGTCAGTGTATGTGCTATGTGTTGCCTCTTTGCCAAAGCCTGGGCATACTAAGCATGCCTTCTTCTGCTTACAGGGGCAGGCTCAGGTTGTTCCTCCTCTGAGTCAGTCTGTGCCTGTGCTGGCCTTGGCAATGGTGGGGGGGCTGTGTGGCCCTGCCCCATGCTGTTCCTGTTGCAACTCTTCCTGCAGGATCATATTGTGTAGCATGGCTCATACAATAATAATGCGGGTACATGTAGCTAGAGAGTACTGCAAGGCTCCACCAGATATGTCCAGGCACTGGAACCATGACTTGAGCATCCCAAACACATGCTCTATTATGATTCTGGTTTGTGCGTGTGCTTCAATATGGAGTTCTTGTTCAGGTGTGTGTGCATTTCTGATGAGTGTCATCAGCCATGGCTCCAATGCGTAACCAGCATCCCCCACTAGGTGGCCATATGAGATGTTCCCACTGCCAAATCTCTGGTACAGCTGCGTCATATGCCAGATGTGGGAGTCGTTATAGCATCCAGGGCTGCCAGCACACACATTCATTATAATGCCCTGGGCATCTCACATGACCTGGCAGTTGATGGAGGGGAAGCCCTTGCAGTTTATGTAGACTCTACCCCGCTTGCCAGGTGGTGCTTTGATGTGTATGTGCATGCAGTCTATAGCACCCACTACCTCAGGGTATTCTGCTATTTGGTAGAAGAGATGCATATTACTGGTCAATGCCTCAGAGTGTTGTGGAAATATATGTGCTCACCGGCATGTGCTGACATGGCATCCAGGAACTGGTGGAGTACCCTGGATACTGATGCGTGTGAGATCCCCATGATATCCCCCAGTTGGCCTTTGGAAGGTACCTCTGGCTAGTATTCTTAAGCCTACACATACCTTGGTATCCACTGGGATGGATTCCCCTCTGTTGGTTCTGTGTGTGAGGTGTGGCTGGCACAGCTCAACAATTTGCTGTAAAAGGTCCCTGTCCACCCTATACCACTCCACTATCTCCAGCTCATGTAGACCATGGTAGGTTACCCTGGGTCTGTACACTCTTCTCCTTCTCCTCACTGTGGGTTGGTCATCAGCATTCTCATCCTCACTACCCTCAGCCTATTCCACATATTGATTTATGAGGTTTACTATCAGATGTTCGAATTCACTGCATATGAATGTTCTGATTTTCAAATAATATACTCGAAAACCAACTTGCCAGGTGGTGCTTTGATGTGTATGTGCATGCAGTCTATAGCACCCACTACCTCAGGGTATTCTGCTATTTGGTAGAAGAGATGCATATTGCTGGTCAATGCCTCAGAGTGTTGTGGAAATATATGTGCTCACCGGCATGTGCTGACATGGCATCCAGGAACTGGTGGAGTACCCTGGATACTGATGCGTGTGAGATCCCCATGATATCCCCCAGTTGGCCTTTGGAAGGTACCTGTGGCTAGTATTCTTAAGCCTACACATACCTTGGTATCCACTGGGATGGATTCCCTTCTGTTGGTTCTGTGTGTGAGGTGTGGCTGGCACAGCTCAACAATTTGCTGTAAAAGGTCCCTGTCCACCCTATACCACTCCACTATCTCCAGCTCATGTAGACCATGGTAGGTTATCCTGGGTCTGTACACTCTTCTCCTTCTCCTCACTGTGGGTTGGTCATCAGCATTCTCATCCTCACTACCCTCAGCCTATTCCACATATTGATTTATGAGGTTTACTATCAGATGTTCGAATTCACTGCATATGAATGTTCTGATTTTCAAATAATATACTCGAAAACCAACTTGCCAGGTGGTGCTTTGATGTGTATGTGCATGCAGTCTATAGCACCCACTACCTCAGGGTATTCTGCTATTTGGTAGAAGAGATGCATATTGCTGGTCAATGCCTCAGAGTGTTGTGGAAATATATGTGCTCACCGGCATGTGCTGACATGGCATCCAGGAACTGGTGGAGTACCCTGGATACTGATGCGTGTGAGATCCCCATGATATCCCCCAGTTGGCCTTTGGAAGGTACCTGTGGCTAGTATTCTTAAGCCTACACATACCTTGGTATCCACTGGGATGGATTCCCTTCTGTTGGTTCTGTGTGTGAGGTGTGGCTGGCACAGCTCAACAATTTGCTGTAAAAGGTCCCTGTCCACCCTATACCACTCCACTATCTCCAGCTCATGTAGACCATGGTAGGTTACCCTGGGTCTGTACACTCTTCTCCTTCTCCTCACTGTGGGTTGGTCATCAGCATTCTCATCCTCACTACCCTCAGCCTATTCCACATATTGATTTATGAGGTTTACTATCAGATGTTCGAATTCACTGCATATGAATGTTCAGATTTTCAAATAATATACTCGAAAACCAGAACATTGAATGCAATAAATTTTGAACTAACCATGTCAGTAAAGTCGAATGTCAAACATTTCGACTTTACTGACATGCTCCTATCCACTAAACAATGAAACAAACGTATTGCAGGGGGGCTGTGCCCCCCCTGCACCCCCACACCCCCTACTTTAATATTCTAACTCCGAGATCACACTACAGTGAGGGTAAAGGTACATTTCCCGATCCCCACTATCCTTTGATCTGGCTTAGAATGTCGGAACTCACAACAGTGAATGCTGTATTGCATTCGCTGATGTCAATTCCGACATTTTTTCTGTCGATATTTTCAGTCGACATACCACTCACTTGACATATTAAAAATTGCACATGTAGTGATTGAAGTACTGATAGTAAACCGATTTATGAGAGTGACAGCAGCCCCTATCATTTTGTTGGTTTTGTTAGGTAAAATTTCCTCGTTTGTGTACACCGGTGGTGTAGAGTTTGTGGGAAAAAACAGAGTGAAAGATGTTTGCATAGTTTATAGTAGTGTGCTGGGCTGGGCTGGGCTGCTGCCTGTATAATTGTCTGATTCTGATACACTTCACCTGCCAGCTATGCTAGTTCTCTTTGATTACCTTCCTACTGCTGTTTTCCCTTCCCATTGCCTTCCCGTTTAAGCCCCAAGGTGCGCCGCACATAGCCAGTGCTCAGATGTGAATGGAACTGCTATTTCCTGGTTTATTTATTTTTTTTGTTTATTTAAAACCCAGTGTGCAGCACGCACACCCATTTAGGCAATGTAAATACTGCTAGGCAGCTTCAGACATACCCCCATCCTTAGCTGTGCTTAGCTAAGGGCAAACACGGGCCACTGTGCTCCAATAAGCTTACAGCAGTCATGACACTCCCATCATGAGGTTGTCTGTATCTTAGGATTAGATGATGGTGTTATTGCACCTACATGGTTGGGTGCAAGCCAGCACTGAGGGAAAATCTGTGATTCAGTATCATTCCCCTCATTTGCATAGAACTGAGTGCTAATGCATTGTTACAAAACTGACACTCAGCCTTCCCCCTTAGTAACCACTATTCCATGGTCTTGTTGTGTTATGCATAGTGTCGACTGCATTGACTATTATGGCAAACTGATGATTTTGGTTTAAAAGCTTATTTCCAGCTTTTTGTCTTATTTTCAGGCTGATCCCATTTGCACACCGCTGCCGTATGCTTAAACGGCCAAAATTGGCCAAACAAAAATTTATTTTTTATAATTTTGAAACTATTTTTCATGCCTATGACCATATATTTGGCCATTGGCATGCCTAACCCTTATAATACATGCTTTTTTATGAACTGTCATGCCTCCATTTTGTAGTTTGCAAAAATGTATTCAGCTACTGGCTGAATACATTTCTGCAGTCTACACTATTCCTGCACGGATGCCTGCCTGCTTCCTGGATCACTAATTCACCTCATTTGCATGGTTTTCACCAGCAAATGAGGTAATTAGCATACAGTGGCTGTGTTAATGCAGGAATAGTGCAGGGGTGCTCATGAACGTCCCGGGAGCTAATTTCTGGATTGCACGCTGGCCATATCGCCTGCAGCAGCTCTTGCACTATACCTGCACACCGTGCAGTGCTTCCTGAATCCTGGGGAATGTGTTCAGACATGGAAGATAAGAAGCACATTAGCAAATATGAAAGTTAAAAGGGTCATGGCAAGAGGGATAAGAAAACAGAAAAAAATATATATATATATATATATATATATATATATATATATGCAGCAGAAAGGAGGAAGGGAGGGAAAAACCTGGCTAGGCTAAACCAAGATCAGACAAAGATTGTATAAGGCTGGGGAAATCAAAGAAGTACCAAATGATTTGCATCAGTCTTTACAAAGGAAAGCAATGCAATAGCAAACTGGCTAATTTGCCTCCATATGTTGACTAAGTTAATACCCTTTGGACTCTCAGGATACTGCTGAATCCCTTTGCTAAGGTTTTGCAGTAAGTGTCCACTTAATTAATCTTTTGGTTTGTGGCTAGAATGGGGACCATACTCTTGTGGATAATTCCTTGTCGTCAGTTACCAAACTATTTAAATAGATGGCTGTTAAAATATATAGTGTTATCAGTCTTCATTGTGTGTGTTGTTCCAAAAGCAACAATATTTAACAAGTCTTAGAACTACTGTATGTCAGAATATGGGAAGCAGTGCTTCCATCAAAGGGTGCACTGACTGGTCATTGTTAATAACTAATAAACTATCTTTACCATTGGAATCAATGCTCACATCAGTTTAATGCTTTCAAGGGAAATTTAGACATTTGAGTATTGCTCTGTTCTTAGACAGAAGGGTAAACATTTTCTGAATGTTTCCTGTCATATTTCATGCAAACATAAAAAATGTTACTTTGCACTTGTTCTTCACAATTTTCAAATTGTTTAGTGTCGTTCCTGTATAGTTTTTAACCTGTTCATCTCGACTTCAGAAGTATGCTACATTCAGTGTCTTTAAACAGCATATATCAAACTATTATTGTTTGCTTTATATTTTTCAGATATTTATAATGCTTCCGTAAAGAATCCTCACTACTTCTATTTTGTCAAGTAATGTAAAATAATATTATTTTACTTTCTGTAAAGCAGTGTCTCATTTGCATGCTTTATATCTTTCAGTGTAAGCACTCCCGATCTCTTGGTCCAGCAATCTCTTTCCTTTTTTTAACTTAAAAGCTGCCTTCACAAATCATCACATTATTTGCCATTTATAGTATACTACATATCGAAGTGGCTGATCTCTCAGTTCTTAGGTGAAGCTTAGACTTGAGGTAGCTGAATGCAGTCTTTAAAGGTTAATGGTTAGTGGTTAATGTGAAGAATACAGGAGAAAACATTTACAGTGGATATAAAAAGTGTACATACCCCTGTTAAAATGCCAGGGTTTTGTGATATAAAAAAATGAGACCACAATAAATAATTTCAAAACTTTTCCCACCTTTAATGTGACCTGTAACCTGTACAATTCAATTGAAAAACAAACAAATCTGTTAGGGGAAAATATAAAAAATAAAAAGCGTACAATAAGCTGGTTGCATAAGTGTGCACACCCTTAAACTAATACTTTGTTGAAGCACCTTTTGATTTAATTACAGCATTCAGTCTTCTTAGATACACACCTGCCATCAATTAAAGAGACTCTGATTAACCCCAAATAAAGTTCAGCTGCCCTAGTAGGATTTTCTTGACATGCACTCAGTTGCCTGCTACAGCAAATGCCATGGTTCACAGAGAGCTTACAAAGCATAAAAGGGATCTCATCAGTCAGGAGAAGGGTACAAAAAATTTCCACAGCATTGGATATACCGTAGAACACAGTGAAGACAGTCATCAAAACTGGAGAAAATATGGGACAACAGTGATGTTGTAAAGAACTGGACATCCCTCCAAGATTGATGAAAAGACAAGATGAAAACTGGTCAGGGAATCTGCCAAGAGACCTACAGCAACACCGAAGGAGCTGCATGAATTTCTGTCATGCACTGCTTGTGTACTACATGTGACAATGATCTACCATATTCTCCATATGCCTGGGCTATGGGGTAGGGTTGCAAGATGGAAGCCTTTTCTTACACAGAAAAACACCCAGGCCCAGCTAAAATTTGCAAAACAATACATCGTCTCCCAAAAGCATGTTGGAAAATGTGTTATAGTCTGATAAGACAAGGTTGAACTTTTTGGCCACAATTTCAAAAGGTATGTTTTGTGAAAAAACAACACTTCACATCACCAAAAGAATACCATCCCACGGTGAAGCATGGTGGTGTCAGTATCATGCTTTGGGGTTGCTTTTCTTCAGCTGGAACTGGAGCTTTAGTCAAGGTGGAGGGAATTATGAACATTTCCAAATACCAGTCACTTTTGGCCCAAAACCTTCAGGCATCTGCTAGAAAGCTGAAGATGAAGACGAATTTCACCTTTCAACACAACAATGACCCGGACCATACATCCAAATCAACAAAAGAATGGTTTCCTCAGAAGAAAATTAAAGTTTTGGAATGGCCCAGTCAGAGCCCAAACCTAAATCCAATAGAAACTCTGTGGGGTGACCTGAAGAGGGCTGTGCACAAGAGATGCCCTCACAATTTGTCAGATTTGGAGTGCTTTTGCAAGGAAGAGTGGGCAACTATTGCCAAGTCAAGATGTGCCATGCTGTTAAACTCCTACCCAAGAAGACTGAATGCTGTAATTAAATCAAAAAGTACTTCAACAAAGTATTAGTTTAAGGATATGCATGCTTATGCAACCAGCTTATTGCATGTTTTTTATTTTTTATATTTTTCCCCTAACAGACATTTGTTTATCAATTGAATTGTACAGGTTATAGGTCACATTAAAGGTGGGAAAAGTTTTGAAATAATTTATTGTGGTCTCATTTTTTATATCACAAAAACCTGGCATTTTAACAGGGGTGTGTACACTTTTTATATCCACTGTAAGTTAAACTAGTCTGTTTCGTGGGTGGTCTTCTTTTGAAATGTAAATTAAGTATGTGTCCTTGTTTTTTAAATCTGGATTTGTTGGTGTTTGGTCATTTTTTATCTCTGTGCATGATTTCTGTATGCATACATGATTGTTGGATATTTAATGTGTTTTTTTGTTTTTTTTTTAGCAAGTATGCACACAAGAAAATGTTCACATACCCAGACAACATCTCAAATCCCTTCTCTCTTTGGCAATTTCTCTTTTCAACATGTGACAGATATATATATATATATATATATATATATATATATATATATATATATATATATATATATATATATATATATATATATATATATATATATACATATATATGTATATACACACTAAATATATATATATATATATATATATATATATATATATATATATATATATATATATATATATACACTACATGCCCCCCTCTCCTATTCCCTTCCTGTATCTGGTCTAGTTATGGACTTCCTCTAAATTTTGGCCTTAGTAGGACTGTTCACACCAAAATATAACATTGTGATTTCTGAGATCACTCTCTTCTATAGGGCTTCTAGTACCCATTGCAATTTCTCTGCCTAAATGAATAGAACTCCTTTCCGCATTTACTCTGCTAATGTTTCTGTCATTATGCAAACACCTTTTAGAAATCAGGAAATGTCATAAGAATAAAAAACTCCCAGCCTCTTCTACATCAATTGCAAGTGGGATTCAGTGTGCTTGTTTTGCTTCTTTCGGTGACTTGGTTTGCCATTCCTAAAAAAAAAATAAAAAAAAAAAAGGAAGCTCAAAATTATCATTGTTAAATTCACATTTTTCTTTACTAATAACAATACTGATTTCTTTGAGATGTGCCGCTACTTTTCTCAGACTGCTAGCATGAGTTTTCACATTCCTGTCATAGATTATAATATTAATAATTTTAATCCTTTGTCTTGCTGAATTACATACTGAAAGAGTTCAGTAGTAAACGCTACCTCAAGTAATAGTCTTCTATAACTCTCTAAGCCTGTTAGAGAAGATAAAGCTATGGTAGCTGTGACTGTTGCTTGAATGTCTAGCTAGTGGCAGTCTTTCCTGAGACCGTACATAATGAATACTTTTACTCCACTAATTTCACTTATTATGCCATACATTACTGCTGTTAGGTGCTCTTTACAAAATATAGCTTTTACTGGCTGCCGTCATCTCTACAAAATCTTGACCTCACCTGGATCCTATGCTTAGGTGGCATCACTGTGAGCAAAATCTAAGACACGGGGCCTAATAATTCTGTCAAGCTGCTTAAGGTTCTTTAACACTTTCTCTAATTCCATTCTTCAATGAAAGAAAAAGTCATATGAAACACTTGAGATTCAATGTATTAAATGTTCTGTTTTAATGCCAGTAAATGGTTATATCT